>NW_027174746.1:0-88000 GCF_000390325.3 Nicotiana tomentosiformis | reverse complement strand
TGCATAACACTCAAGCCTAGCTGCCAGAGTTGTTGTAGAACTTTCAAGGCAATATTGAGTTGATGATGGTGGTTCATGCCACTTAGGTTTCAAGGATGAAAGGTGGGAACATGGGCAATCATTTCCTGGAGATGGTAATGGTAATTTTTCGGTTGGCAGGCAGAATTGGAACATGAAATTTAAGGATGCTACCTCTGCTGCTCAAGCAGCGGCTGAATTTGCATAACACTCAAGCCTAGCTGCCAGAGTTGTTGTAGAACTTTCAAGGCAATATTGTGTTGATGATGGTGGTTCATGCCACTTAGGTTTCAAGGATGAAAGGTTGGAAGATGGGCAATCATTTCCTGGAGATGGTAATGGTAAATTTTCTGTTGGCAGGCAGAATTGGAACATGAAATTTAAGGATGCTACCTCTGCTGCTCAAGCAGCGGCTGAGTTTGTAGAACATGCAAGCCTAGCTGCCAGAGCTGTTGTTGAACTTTAAAGGAATTATTGTGTTGATAGTGGTGGTTCATGCCACTTAGGTTTCAAGGATGAAGGTTGCAACAAGGGCAATCATTTCCTGGAGATGGTAATGGTAATTTTTCTGTTGGCATGCAGAATTGGAACATGAAATTTAAGGATGCTACCTCTACTGCTCAAGCAGCGACTGAGTTTGCAGAATATGCAAGCCTAGAGCCAGAGCTGTTCTAGAACTTTCAAGGCAATATTGTGTTGATGATGGTGGTTCATGCCACTTAGGTTTCAAGGATGAAAGGTTGGAACATGGGCAATCATTTCCTGGAGAAGGAAATGGTAATTTTTCTGTTGGCAGGCAGAATTGGAACATGAAATTTATGGATGCTACCTCTGCTGCTCAAGCAGCGGCTGAGTTTGCAGAATATTCAAGCCTAGCTGCCAGAGCTGTTGTAGAACTTTCAAGGCAATATTGTGTTGATGATGGTGGTTCATGCCACTTAGGTTTCAAGGATGAAAGGTTGGAACATGGGCAATCATTTCCTAGAGATGGTAATGGTAATTTTTCTGTTGGCAGCCGAAATTGGAACATGAAATTTAAGGATGCTACCTCTGCTGCTCAAGCAGCGGCTGAATTTGCATAACACTCAAGCCTAGCTGCCAGAGTTGTTGTAGAACTTTCAAGGCAATATTGAGTTGATGATGGTGGTTCATGCCACTTAGGTTTCAAGGATGAAAGGTGGGAACATGGGCAATCATTTCCTGGAGATGGTAATGGTAATTTTTCTGTTGGCAGGCAGAATTGGAACATGAAATTTAAGGATGCTACCTCTGCTGCTCAAGCAGCGGCTGAGTTTGTAGAACATGCAAGCCTAGCTGCCAGAGCTGTTGTTGAACTTTAAAGGAATTATTGTGTTGATAGTGGTGGTTCATGCCACTTAGGTTTCAAGGATGAAGGTTGCAACAAGGGCAATCATTTCCTGGAGATGGTAATGGTAATTTTTCTGTTGGCAGGCAGAATTGGAACATGAAATTTAAGAATGCTACCTCTGCTGCTCAAGCAGCGGCTGAGTTTGCAGAATATTCAAGCCTAGCTGCCAGAGCTGTTGTAGAACTTTCAAGACAATATTGTGTTGATGATGGTGGTCCATGCCACTTAGGTTTCAAGGATGAAAGGTTGGAACATGGGCAATCATTTCCTGGAGATGGTAATGGTAATTTTTCTGTTGGCAGGCAGAATTGGAACATGAAATTTATGGATGCTACCTCTGCTGCTAAAGCAGCGGCAGAGTTTACAGAATATGCAAGCCCAGATGCCAGAGCTATTGTAGAACTTTCAAGGCAATATTGTGTTGATGATGGTGGTTCATGCCACTTAGGTTTCAAGGATGAAAGGTTGGAACATGGGCAATCATTTCCTGGAGATGGTAATGGTAATTTTTCTGTTGGCAGGCAGAATTGGAACATGAAATTTAAGAATGCTACCTCTGCTGCTCAAGCAGCGGCTGAGTTTGCAGAATATTCAAGCCTAGCTGCCAGAGCTGTTGTAGAACTTTCAAGACAATATTGTGTTGATGATGGTGGTTCATGCCACTTAGGTTTCAAGGATGAAAGTTGGAACATGGGCAATCATTTCCTGGAGAAGGAAATGGTAATTTTTCTGTTGGCAGGCAGAATTGGAACATGAAATTTATGGATGCTACCTCTGCTGCTCAAGCAGCGGCTGAGTTTGTAGAACATGCAAGCCTAGCTACCAGAGCTGTTGTAGAACTTTCAAGGCAATATTGTGTTGATGATGGTGGTTCATGCCACTTAGGTTTCAAGGATGAAAGGTTGGAACATGGGCAATCATTTCCTAGAGATGGTAATGGTAATTTTTCTGTTGGCAGCTGAAATTGGAACATGAAATTTAAGGATGCTACCTCTGCTGCTCAAACAACGGCTGAGTTTGCAGAACATGCAAGCCTAGCTGCCATAGCTGTTGTAGAACTTTAAAGGCAATATTGTGTTGATGATGGTGGTTCATGCCACTTAGGTTTCAAGGATGAAAGGTTGGAAGATGGGCAATCATTTCCTGGAGAAGGAAATGGTAATTTTTCTGTTGGCAGGCAGAATTGGAACATGAAATTTATGGATGCTACCTCTGCTGCTCAAGCAGCGGCTGAGTTTGTAGAACATGCAAGCCTAGCTACCAGAGCTGTTGTAGAACTTTCAAGGCAATATTGTGTTGATGATGGTGGTTCATGCCACTTAGGTTTCAAGGATGAAAGGTTGGAACATGGGCAATCATTTCCTAGAGATGGTAATGGTAATTTTTGTGTTGGCAGCCGAAATTGGAACATGAAATTTAAGGATGCTACCTCTGCTGCTCAAACAACGGCTGAGTTTGCAGAACATGCAAGCCTAGCTGCCATAGCTGTTGTAGAACTTTAAAGGCAATATTGTGTTGATGATGGTGGTTCATGCCACTTAGGTTTCAAGGATGAAAGGTTGGAAGATGGGCAATCATTTCCTGGAGATGGTAATGGTAAATTTTCTGTTGGCAGGCAGAATTGGAACATGAAATTTAAGGATGCTACCTCTGTTGCTCAAGCAGCGGCTGAGTTTGTAGAACATGCAAGCCTAGCTGCCAGAGCTGTTGTTGAACTTTAAAGGAATTATTGTGTTGATAGTGGTGGTTCATGCCACTTAGGTTTCAAGGATGAAGGTTGCAACAAGGGCAATCATTTCCTGGAGATGGTAATGGTAATTTTTCTGTTGGCATGCAGAATTGGAACATGAAATTTAAGGATGCTACCTCTACTGCTCAAGTAGCGGCTGAGTTTGCAAAACATGCAAGCGTCGCTGCCAGAGCTGTTGTAGAACTTTAAAGGCAATATTGTGTTGATGATGGTGGTTCATGCCACTTAGGTTTCAAGGATGAAAGGTTGGAACATGGGCAATCATTTCCTGGAGATGGTAATGGTAATTTTTCGGTTGGCAGGCAGAATTGGAACATGAAATTTAAGGATGCTACCTCTGCTGCTCAAGCAGCGGCTGAGTTTGCAGAATATTCAATCCTAGCTGCCAGAGCTGTTGTAGAACTTTCAAGACAATATTGTGTTGATGATGGTGGTCCATGCCACTTAGGTTTCAAGGATGAAAGGTTGGAACATGGGCAATCATTTCCTGGAGATGGTAATGGTAAATTTTCTGTTGGTAGGCAGAATTGGAACATGAAATTTATGGATGCTACCTCTGCTGCTAAAGCAGCGGCAGAGTTTGCAGAATATGCAAGCCCAGATGCCAGAGCTATTGTAGAACTTTCAAGGCAATATTGTTTTGATGATGGTGGTTCATGCCACTTAGGTTTCAAGGATGAAAGGTTGGAACATGGGCAATCATTTCCTGGAGATAGTAATGGTAATTTTTCTTTTGGCAGGTAGAATTGGAACATGAAATTTGAGGATGCTACCTCTGCTGCTCAAGCAGTGGCTGAGTTTATAGAATATTCAAGCCTAGCTGCCAGAGCTGTTGTAGAACTTTCAAGGCAATATTGTGTTGATGATGGTGGTTCATGCCACTTAGGTTTCAAGGATGAAAGGTTGGAACATGGGCAATCATTTCCTGGAGATGGTAATGGTAATGTTTCAGTTGGCAGGCAGAATTGGAACATGAAATTTATGGATGTTACCTCTGCTGCTCAAGCAGCGGCTGAGTTTGCCGAACATGCAAGCCTAGCTGCCAGATCTGTTGTAGAACTTTAAAGGCAATATTGTGTTGATGATGGTGGTTCATGCCACTTAGGTTTCAAGGATAAAAGGTTGGAACATGGGCAATCATTTCCTGGAGATGGTAATGGTAAATTTTCTATTGGTAGGCAGAATTGGAACATGAAATTTAAGGATGCTACCTCTGTTGCTCAAGCAGCGGCTGAGTTTGTAGAACATGCAAGCCTAGCTTCCAGAGCTGTTGTTGAACTTTAAAGGCAATATTGTGTTGATGATGGTGGTTCATGCCACTTAGGTTTCAAGGATAAAAGGTTAGAAAACGGGCAATCATTTCCTGGAGATGGTAATGGTAATTTTTCTGTTGGCAGGCAGAATTAGAACATGAAATATAAGGATGCTACCTCTACTGCTCAAGCAGCGGCTGAGTTTGCAGAACATGCAAGCCTAGATGCCAGAGCTGTTGTAGAACTTTCAAGGCAATATTGTGTTGATGATGGTGGTTCATGCCACTTAGGTTTCAAGGATGAAAGGTTGGAACATGGGCAATCATTTCCTGGAGATGGTAATGGTAATTTTTCTGTTGGCAGGCAGAATTGGAACATGAAATTTAGGGATGCTACCTCTGCTGCTCAAACAACGGCTGAGTTTGCAGAACATGCAAGCCTAGCTGCCATAGTTGTTGTAGAACTTTAAAGGCAATATTATGTTGATGATGGTGGTTCATGCCACTTAGGTTTCAAGGATGAAAGGTTGGAAGATGGGCAATCATTTCCTGGAGATGGTAATGGTAATTTTTCTGTTGGCAGGCAACATTGGAATATGAAATTTATGGCTGCTACCTCTGCTGCTCAAGCAGCGGCTGAGTTTGCAGAACATGCAAGCCTAGCTGCCAGAGCTGTTGTTAAACTTTAAAGGCAATATTGTGTTGATGGTGGTGGTTCATGCCACCTAGGTTTCAAGGATGAAGATTGGAACAAGGGCAATCATTTCCTAGAGATGGTAATGGTAATTTTTCTGTTGGCAGGCAGAATTGGAACATGAAATTTAAGGATGCTACCTCTACTGCTCAAGCAGCGGCTGAGTTTGCAGAATATGCAAGCCTAGAGCCAGAGCTGTTCTAGAACTTTCAAGGCAATATTGTTTTGATGATGGTGGTTCATGCCACTTAGGTTTCAAGGATGAAAGTTTGGAACATGGGCAATCATTTCCTCGAGATGGTAATGGTAATTTTTCTGTTGGCAGGCAGAATTGGAACATGAAATTTATGGATGCTACCGATGCTGCTCAAGCAGCGGCTAAGTTTGCAGAATATTCAAGCCTAGCTGCCAGAGCTGTTGTAGAACTTTCAAGGCAATATTGTGTTGATGATGGTGGTTCATGCCACTTAGGCTTTAAGGATGAAAGGTTGGAACATGGGCAATTATTTCCTGGAGATGGTAATGGTAATTTTTCTGTTGGCAGGCAGAATTGGAATATGAAATTTATGGATGCTACCTCTGCTGCTCAAGCAGCGGCTGAGTTTGCAGAATATGCAAGCCTAGATGCCAGAGCTGTTGTAGAACTTTCAAGGCAATATTGTGTTGATGATGGTGGTTCATGCCACTTAGGTTTTAAGGATGAAAGGTTGGAACATAGGCAATCATTTCCTGGAGATGGTAATGGTAATTTTTCTGTTGGCAGGCATAATTGGAACATGAAATTTATGGATGCTACCTCTGCCGCTACAGCAGCGGTTGAGTTTGCAGAATATTCAAGCCTAGCTGCCAGAGCTGTTGTAGAACTTTCAAGGTAATATTGTGTTGATGATGGTGGTTCATGCCACTTAGGTTTCAAGGATGAAAGGTTGGAACATGGGCAATCATTTCCTGGAGATGGTAATGGTAATTTTTTTCTATTGGCAGGCAGAATTGGAACATGAAATTTATGGATGCTACCTCTGCTGCTCAAGCAGCGGCTGAGTTTGCAGAACATGCAAGCCTCGCTGCCAGAGCTGTTGTAGAACTTTAAAGGCAATATTGTGTTGATGATGGTGGTTCATGCCACTTAGGTTTCAAGGATGAAAGGTTGGAACGTGGGCAATCATTTCCTGGAGATGTTAATGGTAATTTTTCTGTTGGCAGGCAGAATAGGAACATGAAATTTAAGGATGCTACCTCTACTGCTCAAGCAGCGGCTGAGTTTGCAGAATATGCAAGCCTAGAGCCAGAGCTGTTCTAGAACTTTCAAGGCAATATTGTGTTGATGATGGTGGTTCATGCCACTTAGGTTTCAAGGATGAAAGGTTGGAACATGGGCAATCATTTCCTGGAGATGGTAATGGTAATTTTTCTGTTGGCAGGCAGAATTGGAACATGAAATTTATGGATGCTACCTCTGCTGCTCAAGCAGCGGCTGAGTTTGCAGAATATGCAAGCCTAGATGCCAGAGCTGTTGTAGAACTTTCAAGGCAATATTGTTTTGATGATGGCGGTTCATGCCACTTAGGCTTTAAGGATGAAAGGTTGGAACATGGGCAATCATTTCCTGGAGATGGTAATGGTAATTTTTCTGTTGGCAGGCAGAATTAGAACATGAAATTTAAGGATGCTACCTCTACTGCTCAAGCAGCGGCTGAGTTTGCAGAATATGCAAGCCTAGATGCCAGAGCTGTTGTAGAACTTTCAAGGCAATATTGTGTTGATGATTGCGGTTCATGCCACTTAGGCTTTAAGGATGAAAGATTGGAACTTGGGCAATCATTTCCTGGAGATGGTAATGGTAATTTTTCTATTGGCAGGCAGAATTGGAACATGAAATTTATGGGTGCTACCTCTGCTGCTAAAGCAGCGACTGAGTTTGCAGAATATTCAAGCCTAGCTACCAGAGCTGTTGTAGAACTTTCAAGGCAATATTGTGTTGATGATGGTGGTTTATGCCACTTAGGTTTCAAGGATGAAAGGTTGGAACATGGGCAATCATTTCTTGGAGATGGTAATGGTAAATTTTCTGTTGGCAGGCAGAATTGGAACATGAAATTTAAGGATGCTACCTCTGTTGCTCAAGCAGCGGCAGAGTTTGCAGAACATGCAAGCCTAGCTGCCAGAGCTGTTGTTGAACTTTAAAGGCAATATTGTGTTGATGGTGGTGGTTCATGCCACTTAGATTTCAAGGATGAAAGGTTGGAACAAGGGCAATCATTTCCTGGAGATGGTAATGGTAATTTTTTTGTTGGCAGGCAGAATTGGAACATGAAATTTATGGATGCTACCTCTGCTGCTCAAGCAGCGGCTGAGTTTGCAGAACATGCAAGCCTAGCTGCCAGAGGTGTTGTAGAACTTTCAAGGCAATATTGTGTTGATGATGGTGGTTCATGCCACTTAGGTTTCAAGGATGAAAGGTTGGAACATGGGCAATTATTTCCTGGAGATGGTAATGGTAATTTTTCTGTTGGCAGGCAGAATTGGAACATGAAATTTAAGGATGCTACCTCTGCTGCTCAAGCAGCGGCTGAGTTTGCAGAACATGCAAGCCTAGCTGCCAGAGCTGTTGTAGAACTTTCAAGGCAATATTGTGTTGATGATGGTGGTTCATGCCACTTAGGTTTCAAGGATGAAAGGTTGGAACATGGGCAATCATTTCCTGGAGATGGTAATGGTAATTTTTCTGTTGGCAGGCAGAATTGGAACATGAAATTTATGGATGCTACCTCTGCTGCTCAAGCAGCGGCTGAGTTTGCAGAATATTCAAGCCTAGCTGCCAGAGCTGTTGTAGAACTTTCAAGGCAATATTGTGTTGATGATGGTGGTCCATGCCACTTAGGTTTCAAGGATGAAAGGTTGGAACATGGGCAATCATTTCCTGGAGATGGTAATGGTAATTTTTCTTTTGGCAGGCAGAATTGGAACATGAAATTTATGGATGCTACCTCTGCTGCTCAAGCAGCGGCTGAGTTTGCAGAATATGCAAGCCTAGATGCCAGAGCTGTTGTAGAACTTTCAAGGCAATATTGTGTTGATGATGGTGGTTCATGCCACTTAGGTTTCAAGGATGAAAGGTTGGAACATAGGCAATCATTTCCTGGAGATGGTAATGGTAATTTTTCTGTTGGCAGGCAGAATTGGAACATGAAATTTATGGATGCTACCTCTGCTGCTACAGCAGCGGCTGAGTTTGCAGAATATTCAAGCCTAGCTGCCAGAGCTGTTGTAGAACTTTCAAGGTAATATTGTGTTAATGATGGTGGTTCATGCCACTTAGGTTTCAAGGATGAAAGGTTGGAACATGGGCAATCATTTCCTGGATATGGTAATGGTAAATTTTCTGGTTGCAGGCAGAATTGGAACATGAAATTTAAGGATGCTACCTCTGTTGCTCAAGCAGCGGCAGAGTTTGCAGAACATGCAAGCCTAGCTGCCAGAGCTGTTGTTGAACTTTAAAGGCAATATTGTGTTGATGGTGGTGGTTCATGCCACTTAGGTTTCAAGGATGAAAGGTTGGAACAAGGGCAATCATTTCCTGGAGATGGTAATGGTAATTTTTTTGTTGGCAGGTAGAGTTGGAACATGAAATTTATGGATGCTACCTCTGCTGCTCAAGCAGCGGCTGAGTTTGCAGAACATGCAAGCCTAGCTGCCAGAGCTGTTGTAGAACTTTCAAGGCAATATTGTGTTGATGATGGTGGTTCATGCCACTTAGGTTTCAAGGATGAAAGGTTGGAACATGGGCAATCATTTCCTGGAGATGGTAATGGTAATTTTTCTGTTGGCAGGCAGAATTGGAACATGAAATTTAAGGATGCTACCTCTACTGCTCAAGCAGCGGCTGAGTTTGCAGAATATGCAAGCCTAGAGCCAAAGTTGTTCTAGAACTTTCAAGGCAATATTGTGTTGATGATGGTGGTTCATGCCACTTAGGTTTCAAGGATGAAAGGTTGGAACATGGGCAATCATTTCTTGGAGATGGTAATGGTAATTTTTCTGTTGGCAGGCAGAATTGGAACATGAAATTTATGGATGCTACCTCTGCTGCTCAAGCAGCGGCTGAGTTTGCAGAATATTCAAACCTAGCTGCCAGAGCTGTTGTAGAACTTTCAAGGCAATATTGTGTTGATGATGGTGGTTCATGCCACTTAGGCTTTAAGGATGAAAGGTTGGAACATGGGCAATTATTTCCTGGAGATGGTAATGGTAATTTTTCTGTTGGCAGGTAGAATTGGAACATGAAATTTATGGATGCTACCTCTGCTGCTCAAGCAACGGCTGAGTTTGCAGAATATGCAAGCCTAGATGCCAGAGCTGTTGTAGAACTTTCAAGGCAATATTGTGTTGATGATGGTGGTTCATGCCACTTAGGTTTCAAGGATGAAAGGTTGGAACATAGGCAATCATTTCCTGGAGATGGTAATGGTAATTTTTCTGTTGGCAGGCAGAATTGGAACATGATATTTATGGATGCTACCTCTGCTGCTACAGTAGCGGCTGAGTTTGCAGAATATTCAAGCCTAGCTGCCAGAGCTGTTGCAGAACTTTCAAGGTAATATTGTGTTGATGATGGTGGTTCATGCCACTTCGGTTTCAAGGATGAAAGGTTGGAACATGGGCAATCATTTCCTGGAGATGGTAATGGTAATTTTTTTCTGTTGGCAAGCAGAATTGGAACATGAAATTTATGGATGCTACCTCTGCTGCTCTTAAGCAGCGGCTGAGTTTGCAGAACATGCAAGCCTCGCTGCCAGAGCTGTTGTAGAACTTTAAAGGCAATATTGTGTTGATGATGGTGGTTCATGCCACTTAGGTTTCAAGGATGAAAGGTTGGAACATGGGCAATCATTTCCTGGAGATGTTAATGGTAATTTTTCTGTTGGCAGGCAGAATAGGAACATGAAATTTAAGGATGCTAACTCTGCTGCTCAAGCAGTGGCTGAGTTTTCAGAATATGCAAGCCTAGCTGCCAGAGCTGTTGTAGAACTTTAACGGCAATATTGTGTTGATGATGGTGGTTCATGCTACTTAGGTTTCAAGGATGAAAGGTTGGAACATGGGTAATCATTTCCTGGAGATGGTAATGGTAAATTTTCTGTTGGCAGGCAGAATTGGAACATGAAATTTATGGATGCTACCTCTGCTGCTCAAGCAGCGGCTGAGTTTGCAGAATATGCAAGCCTAGATGCCAGAGCTGCTGTAGAACTTTCAAGGCAATATTGTGTTGATGATGGTGGTTCATGCCACTTAGGCTTTAAGGATGAAAGGTTGGAACATGGGCAATCATTTCCTGGAGATGGTAATGGTAATTTTTCTGTTGGCAGGCAGAATTAGAACATGAAATTTAAGGATGCTACCTCTACTGCTCAAGCAGCGGCTGAGTTTGCAGAATATGCAAGCCTAGATGCCAGAGCTGTTGTAGAACTTTCAAGGCAATATTGTGTTGATGATGGTGGTTCATGCCACTTAGGCTTTAAGGATGAAAGTTTGGAACATGGGCAATCATTTCCTGGAGATGGTAATGGTAATTTTTCTATTGGCAGGCAGAATTGGAACATGAAATTTAAGGATTCTACCTCTGCTGCTAAAGCAGCGACTGAGTTTGCAGAATATTCAAGCCTAGCTACCAGAGCTGTTGTAGAACTTTCAAGGCAATATTATGTTGATGATGGTGGTTCATGCCACTTAGGTTTCAAGGATGAAAGGTTGGAACATGGGCAATCACTTACTGGAGATAGTAATGGTAAATTTTCTGTTGGCAGGCAGAATTGGAACATGAAATTTAAGGATGCTACCTCTGTTGCTCAAGCAGCGGCAGAGTTTGCAGAACATGCAAGCCTAGCTGCCAGAGCTGTTGTTGAACTTTAAAGGCAATATTGTGTTGATGGTGGTGGTTCATGCCACTTAGGTTTCAAGGATGAAAGGTTGGAACAAGGGCAATCATTTCCTGGAGATGGTAATGGTAAATTTTTCTGTTGGCAGGCAGAATTGGAACATGAAATTTAAGGATGCTACCTCTACTGCTCAAGCAGTGGCTGAGTTTGCAGAATATGCAAGCCTAGATGCCAGAGCTGTTGTAGAACTTTAAAGGCAATATTGTGTTGATGGTGGTGGTTCATGCCACTTAGGTTTCACGGATGAAAGGTTGGAACAAGGGCAATCATTTCCTGGAGATGGTAATGGTAATTTTTCTATTGGCAGGAAGAATTGGAACATGAAATTTATGGATGCTACCTCTACTGCTCAAGCAGTGGCTGAGTTTGCACAATATGCAAGCCCAGATGCCAGAGCTGTTGTAAAACTTTCAAGGCAATATTGTGTTGATGATGGTGGTTCATGCAACTTAGGTTTCAAGGATGAAAGGTTGGAACATGGGCAATCATTTCCTGGAGATGGTAATGGTGATTTTTCTGTTGGCAGGCAGAATTGGAACTTGAAATTGATGGATGCTACCTCTGCTACTCAAGCAGCGGCTGAGTTTGCAGAATATCCAAGCCTAGCTGCCAGAGCTGTTGTAGAACTTTCAAGGCAATATTGTGTTGATGATGGTGGTTCATGCCACTTAGGTTTCAAGGATGAAAGGTTGGAATATGGGCAATCATTTCCTGGAGATGGTAATGGTAATTTTTCTGTTAGCAGGTTGAATTGGAACATGAAATTTAGGGATGCTACCTCTGCTGCTCAAATAACGGCTGAGTTTGCAGAACATGCAAGCCTAGCTGCCATAGCTGTTGTAGAACTTTAAAGGCAATATTGTGTTGATGATGGTGGTTCATGCCACTTAGGTTTCAAGGATGAAAGGTTGGAACATGGGCAATCATTTCCTGGAGATGGTAATGGTAATTTTTCTATTGGCAGGCAACATTGGAATATGAAATTTATGGATGCTACCTCTGCTACTCAAGCAGCGGCTGAGTTTGCAGAACATGCAAGCTGCTAGAGCTGTTGTTGAACTTTAAAGGCAATATTGTGTTGATGGTGGTGGTTCATGCCACTTAGGTTTCAAGGATGAAAGGTTGGAACATGGGCAATCATTTCCTGTAGATGGTAATGGTAATTTTTCTGTTGGCAGGCGACATTGGAACATGAAATTTAAGGATGCTACCTCTGCTGCTCAAGCAGTGGCTGAGTTTACAGAACATGCAAGCCTAGCTGCCAGAGCTGTTGTTGAACTTTAAAGGCAATATTGTGTTGATGGTGGTGGTTCATGCCACTTAGGTTTCAAGGATGAAAGGTTGGAACAAGGGCAATCATTTCCTGGAGATGGTAATGGTAATTTTTCTGTTGGCAGGCAGAATTGGAACATGAAATTTAAGGATGCTACCTCTACTGCTCAAGCAGTGGCTGAGTTTGCAGAATATGCAAGCCTAGATGCCAGAGCTGTTGTAGAACTTTAAAGGCAATATTGTGTTGATGGTGGTGGTTCATGCCACTTAGGTTTCAAGGATGAAAGGTTGGAACAAGGGCAATCATTTCCTGGAGATGGTAATGGTAATTTTTCTATTGGCAGGCAGAATTGGAACATGAAATTTATGGATGCTACCTCTACTGCTCAAGCAGCGGCTGAGTTTGCACAATATGCAAGCCCAGATGCCAGAGCTGTTGTAAAACTTTCAAGGCAATATTGTGTTGATGATGGTGGTTCATGCAACTTAGGTTTCAAGGATGAAAGGTTGGAACATGGGCAATCATTTCCTGGAGATGGTAATGGTGATTTTTCTGTTGGCAGGCAGAATTGGAACTTGAAATTGATGGATGCTACCTCTGCTACTCAAGCAGCGGCTGAGTTTGCAGAATATTCAAGCCTAGCTGCCAGAGCTGTTGAAGAACTTTCAAGGCAATATTGTGTTGATGATGGTGGTTCATGCCACTTAGGTTTCAAGGATGAAAGGTTGGAATATGGGCAATCATTTCCTGGAGATGGTAATGGTAATTTTTCTGTTAGCAGGTTGAATTGGAACATGAAATTTAGGGATGCTACCTCTGCTGCTCAAATAACGGCTCAGTTTGCAGAACATGCAAGCCTAGCTGCCATAGCTGTTGTAGAACTTTAAAGGCAATATTGTGTTGATGATGGTGGTTCATGCCACTTAGGTTTCAAGGATGAAAGGTTGGAACATGGGCAATCATTTCCTGGAGATGGTAATGGTAATTTTTCTATTGGCAGGCAACATTGGAATATGAAATTTATGGATGCTACCTCTGCTACTCAAGCAGCGGCTGAGTTTGCAGAACATGCAAGCTGCTAGAGCTGTTGTTGAACTTTAAAGGCAATATTGTGTTGATGGTGGTGGTTCATGCCACTTAGGTTTCAAGGATGAAAGGTTGGAACATGGGCAATCATTTCCTGTAGATGGTAATGGTAATTTTTCTGTTGGCAGGCGACATTGGAACATGAAATTTAAGGATGCTACCTCTGCTGCTCAAGCAGTGGCTGAGTTTACAGAACATGCAAGCCTAGCTGCCAGAGCTGTTGTTGAACTTTAAAGGCAATATTGTGTTGATGGTGGTGGTTCATGCCACTTAGGTTTCAAGGATGAAAGGTTGGAACATGGGCAATCACTTACTGGAGATAGTAATGGTAAATTTTCTGTTGGCAGGCAGAATTGGAACATGAAATTTAAGGATGCTACCTCTGTTGCTCAAGCAGCGGCAGAGTTTGCAGAACATGCAAGCCTAGCTGCCAGAGCTGTTGTTGAACTTTAAAGGCAATATTGTGTTGATGATGGTGGTTCATGCCACTTAGGTTTCAAGGATGAAAGGTTGGAATATGGGCAATCATTTCCTGGAGATGGTAATGGTAATTTTTCTGTTGGCAGGCAGAATTGGAACATGAAATTTAGGGATGCTACCTCTGCTGCTCAAATAACGGCTGAGTTTGCAGAACATGCAAGCCTAGCTGCCAGAGCTGTTGTTGAACTTTAAAGGCAATATTGTGTTGATGGTGGTGGTTCATGCCGCTTAGGTTTCAAGGATGAAAGGTTGGAACAAGGGCAATCATTTCCTGGAGATGGTAATGGTAATTTTTCTGTTGGCAGGCAGAATTGGAACATGAAATTTAAGGATGCTACTTCTACTGCTCAAGAAGCGGCTGAGTTTGCAGAATATTCAAGCCTAGCTGCCAGAGCTGTTGTAGAACTTTTAAGGCAATATTGTGTTGATGATGGTGGTCCATGCCACTTAGGTTTCAAGGATGAATGGTTGGAACATGGGCAATCATTTCCTGGAGATGGTAATGGTAATATTTCTGTTGGCAGGCAGAATTGGAACATGAAATTTGTGGATGCTACCTCTACTGCTCAAGCAGCGGCTGAGTTTGCACAATATGCAAGCCCAGATGCCAAAGCTGTTGTAAAACTTTCAAGGAAATATTGTGTTGATGATGGTGGTTCATGCAACTTAGGTTTCAAGGATGAAAGGTTGGAACATGGGCAATCATTTCCTGGAGATGGTAATGGTGATTTTTCTGTTGGCAGGCAGAATTGGAACTTGAAATTGATGGATGCTACCTCTACTACTCAAGCAGCGGCTGAGTTTGCAGAATATTCAAGCCTAGCTGCCAGAGCTGTTGTAGAACTTTCAAGGCAATATTGTGTTGATGATGGTGGTTCATGCCACTTAGGTTTCAAGGATGAAAGGTTGGAATATGGGCAATCATTTCCTGGAGATGGTAATGGTAATTTTTCTGTTAGCAGGTTGAATTGGAACATGAAATTTAGGGATGCTACCTCTGCTGCTCAAATAACGGCTGAGTTTGCAGAACATGCAAGCCTAGCTGCCATAGCTGTTGTAGAACTTTAAAGGCAATATTGTGTTGATGATGGTGGTTCATGCCACTTAGGTTTCAAGGATGAAAGGTTGGAACATGGGCAATCATTTCCTGGAGATGGTAATGGTAATTTTTCTATTGGCAGGCAACATTGGAATATGAAATTTATGGATGCTACCTCTGCTACTCAAGCAGCGGCTGAGTTTGCAGAACATGCAAGCTGCTAGAGCTGTTGTTGAACTTTAAAGGCAATATTGTGTTGATGGTGGTGGTTCATGCCACTTAGGTTTCAAGGATGAAAGGTTGGAACATGGGCAATCATTTCCTGTAGATGGTAATGGTAATTTTTCTGTTGGCAGGCGACATTGGAACATGAAATTTAAGGATGCTACCTCTGCTGCTCAAGCAGTGGCTGAGTTTACAGAACATGCAAGCCTAGCTGCCAGAGCTGTTGTTGAACTTTAAAGGCAATATTGTGTTGATGGTGGTGGTTCATGCCACTTAGGTTTCAAGGATGAAAGGTTGGAACAAGGGCAATCATTTCCTGGAGATGGTAATGGTAATTTTTCTGTTGGCAGGCAGAATTGGAACATGAAATTTAAGGATGCTACCTCTACTGCTCAAGCAGTGGCTGAGTTTGCAGAATATGCAAGCCTAGATGCCAGAGCTGTTGTAGAACTTTAAAGGCAATATTGTGTTGATGGTGGTGGTTCATGCCACTTAGGTTTCAAGGATGAAAGGTTGGAACAAGGGCAATCATTTCCTGGAGATGGTAATGGTAATTTTTCTATTGGCAGGCAGAATTGGAACATGAAATTTATGGATGCTACCTCTACTGCTCAAGCAGCGGCTGAGTTTGCACAATATGCAAGCCCAGATACCAGAGCTGTTGTAAAACTTTCAAGGCAATATTGTGTTGATGATGGTGGTTCATGCAACTTAGGTTTCAAGGATGAAAGGTTGAAACATGGGCAATCATTTCCTGGAGATGGTAATGGTGATTTTTCTGTTGGCAAGCAGAATTGGAACTTGAAATTGATGGATGCTGCCTCTGCTGCTCAAGCAGCGGCTGAGTTTGCAGAATATTCAAGCCTAGCTGCCAGAGCTGTTGTAGAACTTTCAAGGCAATATTGTGTTGATGATGGTGGTTCATGCCACTTAGGTTTCAAGGATGAAAGGTTGGAATATGGGCAATCATTTCCTGGAGATGGTAATGGTAATTTTTCTGTTGGCAGGCAGAATTGGAACATGAAATTTAGGGATGCTACCTCTGCTGCTCAAATAACGGCTGAGTTTGCAGAACATGCAAGCCTAGCTGCCAGAGCTGTTGTTGAACTTTAAAGGCAATATTGTGTTGATGGCGGCGGTTCATGCCGCTTAGGTTTCAAGGATGAAAGGTTGGAACAAGGGCAATCATTTCCTGGAGATGGTAATGGTAATTTTTCTGTTGGCAGGCAGAATTGGAACATGAAATTTAAGGATGCTACCTCTACTGCTCAAGCAGCGGCTGAGTTTGCAGAATATTCAAGCCTAGCTGCCAGAGCTGTTGTAGAACTTTTAAGGCAATATTGTGTTGATGATGGTGGTCCATGCCACTTAGGTTTCAAGGATGAAAGGTTGGAACATGGGCAATCATTTCCTGGAGATGGTAATGGTAATTTTTCTGTTGGCAGGCAGAATTGGAACATGAAATTTATGGATGCTACCTCTGCTGCTCAAGCAGCGGCTGAGTTTGCATAACATGCAAGCCTAGCTGCCAGAGCTGTTGTAGAACTTTCAAGGCAATATTGTGTTGATGATGGTGGTTCATGCCACTTAGGTTTCTAGGATGAAAGGTTGGAACATGGGCAATCATTTCCTGGAGATGGTAATGGTGATTTTTCTGTTGGCAGGCAGAATTGGAACTTGAAATTGATGGATGCTACCTCTGCTACTCAAGCAGCGGCTGAGTTTGCAGAATATTCAAGCCTAGCTGCCAGAGCTGTTGTAGAACTTTCAAGGCAATATTGTGTTGATGATGGTGGTTCATGCCACTTAGGTTTCAAGGATGAAAGGTTGGAATATGGGCAATCATTTCCTGGAGATGGTAATGGTAATTTTTCTGTTAGCAGGTTGAATTGGAACATGAAATTTAGGGATGCTACCTCTGCTGCTCAAATAACGGCTGAGTTTGCAGAACATGCAAGCCTAGCTGCCATAGCTGTTGTAGAACTTTAAAGGCAATATTGTGTTGATGATGGTGGTTCATGCCACTTAGGTTTCAAGGATGAAAGGTTGGAACATGGGCAATCATTTCCTGGAGATGGTAATGGTAATTTTTCTATTGGCAGGCAACATTGGAATATGAAATTTATGGATGCTACCTCTGCTACTCAAGCAGCGGCTGAGTTTGCAGAACATGCAACCTGCTAGAGCTGTTGTTGAACTTTAAAGGCAATATTGTGTTGATGGTGGTGGTTCATGCCACTTAGGTTTCAAGGATGAAAGGTTGGAACATGGGCAATCATTTCCTGTAGATGGTAATGGTAATTTTTCTGTTGGCAGGCGACATTGGAACATGAAATTTAAGGATGCTACCTCTGCTGCTCAAGCAGTGGCTGAGTTTACAGAACATGCAAGCCTAGCTGCCAGAGCTGTTGTTGAACTTTAAAGGCAATATTGTGTTGATGGTGGTGGTTCATGCCACTTAGGTTTCAAGGATGAAAGGTTGGAACAAGGGCAATCATTTCCTGGAGATGGTAATGGTAATTTTTCTGTTGGCAGGCAGAATTGGAACATGAAATTTAAGGATGCTACCTCTACTGCTCAAGCAGTGGCTGAGTTTGCAGAATATGCAAGCCTAGATACCAGAGCTGTTGTAGAACTTTAAAGGCAATATTGTGTTGATGGTGGTGGTTCATGCCACTTAGGTTTCAAGGATGAAAGGTTGGAACAAGGGCAATCATTTCCTGGAGATGGTAATGGTAATTTTTCTATTGGCAGGCAGAATTGGAACATGAAATTTATGGATGCTACCTCTACTGCTCAAGCAGCGGCTGAGTTTGCACAATATGCAAGCCCAGATGCCAGAGCTGTTGTAAAACTTTCAAGGCAATATTGTGTTGATGATGGTGGTTCATGCAACTTAGGTTTCAAGGATGAAAGGTTGGAACATGGGCAATCATTTCCTGGAGATGGTAATGGTGATTTTTCTGTTGGCAGGCAGAATTGGAACTTGAAATTGATGGATGCTACCTCTGCTGCTCATGCAGCGGCTGAGTTTGCAGAATATTCAAGCCTAGCTGCCAGAGCTGTTGTAGAACTTTCAAGGCAATATTGTGTTGATGATGGTGGTTCATGCCACTTAGGTTTCAAGGATGAAAGGTTGGAATATGGGCAATCATTTCCTGGAGATGGTAATGGTAATTTTTCTGTTGGCAGGCAGAATTGGAACATGAAATTTAGGGATGCTACCTCTGCTGCTCAAATAACGGCTGAGTTTGCAGAACATGCAAGCCTAGCTGCCAGAGCTGTTGTTGAACTTTAAAGGCAATATTGTGTTGATGGCGGCGGTTCATGCCGCTTAGGTTTCAAGGATGAAAGGTTGGAACAAGGGCAATCATTTCCTGGAGATGGTAATGGTAATTTTTCTGTTGGCAGGCAGAATTGGAACATGAAATTTAAGGATGCTACCTCTACTGCTCAAGCAGCGGCTGAGTTTGCAGAATATTCAAGCCTAGCTGCCAGAGCTGTTGTAGAACTTTTAAGGCAATATTGTGTTGATGATGGTGGTCCATGCCACTTAGGTTTCAAGGATGAAAGGTTGGAACATGGGCAATCATTTCCTGGAGATGGTAATGGTAATTTTTCTGTTGGCAGGCAGAATTGGAACATGAAATTTATGGATGCTACCTCTGCTGCTCAAGCAGCGGCTGAGTTTGCATA
Organism: Nicotiana tomentosiformis; assembly: GCF_000390325.3. Taxonomy (NCBI): domain Eukaryota; kingdom Viridiplantae; phylum Streptophyta; class Magnoliopsida; order Solanales; family Solanaceae; genus Nicotiana; species Nicotiana tomentosiformis. The sequence goes on along the minus strand of NW_027174746.1, from coordinate 69,182 downwards.
ACATGCAAGCCTAGCTGCCAGAGCTGTTGTAGAACTTTCAAGGCAATATTGTGTTGATGATGGTGGTTCATGCCACTTAGGTTTCTAGGATGAAAGGTTGGAACATGGGCAATCATTTCCTGGAGATGGTAATGATAATTGTTTTGTTGGCAGGCAGAATTGGAATATGAAATTTAAGGATGCTACCTCTGCTGCTCAAGCAGCGGCTGAGTTTGTAGAACATTCAAGCCTAGCTGCCAGAGCTGTTGTAGAACTTTCAAGGCAATATTGTGTTGATGATGGTGGTTCATGCCACTTAGGTTTCAAGGATGAAAGGTTGGAATATGGGCAATCATTTCCTGGAGATGCTAATGGTAATTTTTCTATTAGCAGGCAGAATTGGAACATGAAATTTCGGGATGCTACCTCTGCTGCTCAAATAACGGCTGAGTTTGCGGAACATGCAAGCCTAGCTGCCATAGCTGTTGTAGAACTTTAAAGGCAATATTGTGTTGATGATGGTGGTTCATGCCACTTAGGTTTCAAGGATGAAAGGTTGGAACATGGGCAATCATTTCCTGGAGATGGTAATGGTAATTTTTCTATTGGCAGGCAACATTGGAATATGAAATTTATGGATGCTACCTCTGCTACTCAAGCAGCGGCTGAGTTTGCAGAACATGCAAGCCTAGCTGCTAGAGCTGTTGTTGAACTTTAAAGGCAATATTGTGTTGATGGTGGTGGTTCATGCCACTTAGGTTTCAAGGATGAAGGTTGGAACAAGGGCAATCATTTCCTAGAGATGGTAATGGTAATTTTTCTGTTGGCAGGCAGAATTGGAACATGAAATTTAAGGATGCTACCTCTACTGCTCAAGCAGCGGCTGAGTTTGCAGAATATGCAAGCCTAGAGCCAGAGCTATTCTAGAACTTTCAAGGCAATATTGTGTTGATGATGGTGGTTCATGCCACTTAGGTTTCAAGGATGAAAGGTTGGAACATGGGACATCATTTCCTAGAGATGGTAATGGTAATTTTTCTGTTGGCAGGCAGAATAGGAACATGAAATTTATGGATGCTACCTCTGCTGCTCAAGCAGCGGCTGAGTTTGCAGAATATTCAAGCCTAGCTGCCAGAGCTGTTGTAGAACTTTCAAGGCAATATTGTGTTGATGATGGTGGTTCGTGCCACTTAGGTTTCAAGGATGGAAGGTTAAAACATGGGCAATCATTTCCTGGATATGGTAATGGTAATTTTTCTGTTGGCAGGCAGAATTGGAACATGAAATTTAAAAATGCTACCTCTGCTGCTCAAGCAGCGGGTGAGTTTGCAGAACATGCAAGCCTAATTGCCAGAGCTGTTGTAGAACTTTCAAGGCAATATTTTGTTGATAATGGTGGTTCATGCCACTTAGGTTTCAAGGATGAAAGGTTGAAACATGGGCAATCATTTCCTAGAGATGGTAATGGTAATTTTTCTGTTGGTAGGCAGAATTAGAACCTGAAATTTAAGGATGCTAACTCTGCTGCTCAAGAAGCGGCTGAGTTTACAGAACATGCAAGCCTCGCTACCCGAGCTGTTTTAGAACTTTAAAGGCAATATTGTGTTGATGATGGTGGTTCATGCCACTTAGGTTTCAAGGATGAAAGGTTGGAACATGGGCAATCATTTCCTGGAGATGGTAATGGTAATTTTTCTGTTGGCAGGCAGAATTGGAACATGAAATTTAAGGATGCTACCTCTACTGCTCAAGCAGCGGCTGAGTTTGAAGAACATGCAAGCCTGGCTGCCAGAGCTGTTGTAGAACTTTGAAGCCAATATTGTGTTGATGATGGTGGTTCATGCCACTTAGGTTTCAAGGATGAAAGGTTAGAACATGGTCAATAATTTCCTGGAGATGGTAATGGTAATTTTTCTGTTGGCAGGCAGAATTAGAACATGAAATTTAAGGATGCTACCTCTACTGCTCAAGCAGTGGCTGAGTTTGCAGAATATGCAAGCCTAGATGCCAGAGCTGTTGTAGAACTTTCAAGGCAATATTGTGTTGATGATGGTGGTTCATGCCACTTAGGTTTCAAGGATGAAAGGTTGGAACATGGGCAATCATTTCCTGGAGATGGTAATGGTAATTTTTCTGTTGGCAGGCAGAATTGGAACATGAAATTTAGGGATGCTACCTCTGCTGCTCAAACAACGGCTGAGTTTGCAGAACATGCAAGCCTAGCTGCCATAGCTGTTGTAGAACTTTAAAGGCAATATTGTGTTGATGATGGTGGTTCATGCCACTTAGGTTTCAAGGATGAAAGGTTGGAACATGTTCAATCATTTCTTGGAGATGGTTATGGTAATTTTTCTATTGGCAGGCAACATTGGAATATGAAATTTATGGATGCTACCTCTGCTGCTCAAGCAGCGGCTGAGTTTGCAGAACATGCAAGCCTAGCAGCCAGAGCTGTTGTTGAACTTTAAAGGCAATATTGTGTTGATGGTGGTGGTTCATGCCACTTAGGTTTCAAGGATGAAGGTAAGAACAAGGGCAATCATTTCCTGGAGATGGTAATGGTAATTTTTCTGTTGGCAGGCAGAATTGGAACATGAAATTTAAGGATGCTACCTCTACTGCTTAAGCAGCGGCTGAGTTTGCAGAATATCCAAACCTAGAGCCAGAGCTGTTCTAGAACTTTCAAGGCAATATTGTGTTGATGATGGTGGTTCATGCCACTTAGGTTTCAAGGATGAAAGGTTGGAACATGGGCAATCATTTCCTAGAGATGGTAATGGTAATTTTTCTATTGGCAGGCAGAATTGGAACATGAAATTTATGGATGATACCTCTGCTGCTCAAGCAGCGGCTGAGTTTGCAGAATATTCAAGCCTAGCTGCCAGAGCTGTTGTAGAACTTTCAAGGCAATATTGTGTTGATGATGGTGGTTCATGCCACTTAGGTTTCAAGGATGAAAGGTTAAAACATGGGCAATCATTTCCTGGAGATGGTAATGGTAATTTTTCTGTTGGCAGGCAGAATTGGAACAATGAAATTTATGGATGCTACCTCTGCTGCTCAAGCAGCGGCTGAGTTTGCAGAATATGCAAGCCTCACTGCCAGAGCTGTTGTAGAACTTTAAAGGCAATATTGTGTTGATGATGGTGGTTCATGCCACTTAGGTTTCAAGGATGAAAGGTTGGAACATGGGCAATCATTTCCTGGAGATGGTAATGGTAAATTTTCTGTTGGCAGGCAGAATTGGAACATGAAATTTAGGGATGCTACCTCTGCTGCTCAAACAACGGCTGAGTTTGCAGAACATGCAAGCCTAGCTGCCATAGCTGTTGTAGAACTTTAAAGGCAATATTGTGTTGATGATGGTGGTTCATGCCACTTAGGTTTCAAGGATGAAAGGTTGGAACATGTTCAATCATTTCTTGGAGATGGTTATGGTAATTTTTCTATTGGCAGGCAACATTGGAATATGAAATTTATGGATGCTACCTCTGCTGCTCAAGCAGCGGCTGAGTTTGCAGAACATGCAAGCCTAGCAGCCAGAGCTGTTGTTGAACTTTAAAGGCAATATTGTGTTGATGGTGGTGGTTCATGCCACTTAGGTTTCAAGGATGAAGGTAAGAACAAGGGCAATCATTTCCTGGAGATGGTAATGGTAATTTTTCTGTTGGCAGGCAGAATTGGAACATGAAATTTAAGGATGCTACCTCTACTGCTTAAGCAGCGGCTGAGTTTGCAGAATATCCAAGCCTAGAGCCAGAGCTGTTCTAGAACTTTCAAGGCAATATTGTGTTGATGATGGTGGTTCATGCCACTTAGGTTTCAAGGATGAAAGGTTGGAACATGGGCAATCATTTCCTAGAGATGGTAATGGTAATTTTTCTGTTGGCAGGCAGAATTGGAACATGAAATTTATGGATGATACCTCTGCTGCTCAAGCAGCGGCTGAGTTTGCAGAATATTCAAGCCTAGCTGCCAGAGCTGTTGTAGAACTTTCAAGGCAATATTGTGTTGATGATGGTGGTTCATGCTACTTAGGTTTCAAGGATGAAAGGTTGGAACATGGGCAATCATTTCCTGGAGATGGTAATGGTAATTTTTCTGTTGGCAGGCAGAATTGGAACATGAAATTTAAGGATGCTACCTCTACTGCTCAAGCAGCGGCTGAGTTTGCAGAACATGCAAGCCTGGCTGCCAGAGCTGTTGTAGAACTTTAAAGCCAATATTGTGTTGATGATGGTGGTTCATGCCACTTAGGTTTCAAGGATGAAAGGTTGGAACATGGGCAATCATTTCCTGGAGATGGTAATGGTAATTTTTCTGTTGGCAGGCAGAATTGGAACATGAAATTTAAGGATGCTACCTCTGCTGCTCAAGCAGCGGCTGAGTTTGCAGAACATGCAAGCCTAGCTGCCAGAGCTGTTGTAGAACTTTCAAGGCAATATTGTGTTGATGATGGTGGTTCATGCCACTTAGGTTTCAAGGATGAAAGGTTGGAACATGGGCAATCATTTCCTGGAGATGGTAATGGTAATTTTTCTGTTGGCAGGCAGAATTGGAACATGAAATTTAGGGATGCTACCTCTGCTGCTCAAACAACGGCTGAGTTTGCAGAACATGCAAGCCTAGCTGCCATAGCTGTTGTAGAACTTTAAAGGCAATATTGTGTTGATGATGGTGGTTCATGCCACTTAGGTTTCAAGGATGAAAGGTTGGAACATGTTCAATCATTTCTTGGAGATGGTTATGGTAATTTTTCTATTGGCAGGCAACATTGGAATATGAAATTTATGGATGCTACCTCTGCTGCTCAAGCAGCGGCTGAGTTTGCAGAACATGCAAGCCTAGCAGCCAGAGCTGTTGTTGAACTTTAAAGGCAATATTGTGTTGATGGTGGTGGTTCATGCCACTTAGGTTTCAAGGATGAAGGTAAGAACAAGGGCAATCATTTCCTGGAGATGGTAATGGTAATTTTTCTGTTGGCAGGCAGAATTGGAACATGAAATTTAAGGATGCTACCTCTACTGCTTAAGCAGCGGCTGAGTTTGCAGAATATCCAAGCCTAGAGCCAGAGCTGTTCTAGAACTTTCAAGGCAATATTGTGTTGATGATGGTGGTTCATGCCACTTAGGTTTCAAGGATGAAAGGTTGGAACATGGGCAATCATTTCCTAGAGATGGTAATGGTAATTTTTCTGTTGGCAGGCAGAATTGGAACATGAAATTTATGGATGATACCTCTGCTGCTCAAGCAGCGGCTGAGTTTGCAGAATATTCAAGCCTAGCTGCCAGAGCTGTTGTAGAACTTTCAAGGCAATATTGTGTTGATGATGGTGGTTCATGCCACTTAGGTTTCAAGGATGAAAGGTTAAAACATGGGCAATCATTTCCTGGAGATGGTAATGGTAATTTTTCTGTTGGCAGGCAGAATTGGAACAATGAAATTTATGGATGCTACCTCTGCTGCTCAAGCAGCGGCTGAGTTTGCAGAATATGCAAGCCTCACTGCCAGAGCTGTTGTAGAACTTTAAAGGCAATATTGTGTTGATGATGGTGGTTCATGCCACTTAGGTTTCAAGGATGAAAGGTTGGAGCATGGGCAATCATTTCCTGGAGATGGTAATGGTAATTTTTCTGTTGGCAGGCAGAATTGGAACATGAAATTTAGGGATGCTACCTCTGCTGCTCAAACAACGGCTGAGTTTGCAGAACATGCAAGCCTAGCTGCCATAGCTGTTGTAGAACTTTAAAGGCAATATTGTGTTGATGATGGTGGTTCATGCCACTTAGGTTTCAAGGATGAAAGGTTGGAACATGTTCAATCATTTCTTGGAGATGGTTATGGTAATTTTTCTGTTGGCAGGCAGAATTGGAACATGAAATTTATGGATGATACCTCTGCTGCTCAAGCAGCGGCTGAGTTTGCAGAATATTCAAGCCTAGCTGCCAGAGCTGTTGTAGAACTTTCAAGGCAATATTGTGTTGATGATGGTGGTTCATGCTACTTAGGTTTCAAGGGTGAAGGTAAGAACAAGGGCAATCATTTCCTGGAGATGGTAATGGTAATTTTTCTGTTGGCAGGCAGAATTGGAACATGAAATTTAAGGATGCTACCTCTACTGCTTAAGCAGCGGCTGAGTTTGCAGAATATCCAAGCCTAGAGCCAGAGCTGTTCTAGAACTTTCAAGGCAATATTGTGTTGATGATGGTGGTTCATGCCACTTAGGTTTCAAGGATGAAAGGTTGGAACATGGGCAATCATTTCCTAGAGATGGTAATGGTAATTTTTCTGTTGGCAGGCAGAATTGGAACATGAAATTTATGGATGATACCTCTGCTGCTCAAGCAGCGGCTGAGTTTGCAGAATATTCAAGCCTAGCTGCCAGAGCTGTTGTAGAACTTTCAAGGCAATATTGTGTTGATGATGGTGGTTCATGCCACTTAGGTTTCAAGGATGAAAGGTTAAAATATGGGCAATCATTTCCTGGAGATGGTAATGGTAATTTTTCTGTTGGCAGGCAGAATTGGAAAATGAAATTTATGGATGCTACCTCTGCTGCTCAAGCAGCGGCTGAGTTTGCAGAATATGCAAGCCTCACTGCCAGAGCTGTTGTAGAACTTTAAAGGCAATATTGTGTTGATGATGGTGGTTCATGCCACTTAGGTTTCAAGGATGAAAGGTTGGAACATGGGCAATCATTTCCTGGAGATGGTAATTGTAATTTTTCTGTTTGCAGGCAGAATTGGAAAATGAAATTTGTGGATGCTACCTATGCTGCTCAAGCAGCAGCTGAGTTTGCAGAATATTCAAGCCTAGCTGCCAGAGCTGTTGTAGAACTTTCAAGGCAATATTGTATTGATGATGGTGGTTCATGCCACTTAGGTTTCAAGGATGAAAGGTTTGAACATGGGTAATCATTTCCTAGAGATGTTAATGGTAATTTTTCTGTTGGCAGGCAGAATTGGAACATGAAATTTAAGAATGCTACCTCTGCTGCTCAAGCAGCGACTGAGTTTGCAGAACATGCGAGCTTAGCTGCCAGAGCTGTTGTAGAACTTTCAAGGCAATATTGAGTTGATGATGGTGGTTCATGCCACTTAGGTTTCAAGGATGAAAGGTTTGAACATGGGCAATCATTTCCTAGAGACGGTAATGGTAATTTTTCTGTTGGCAGGCAGAATTTGAACATGAAATTTAAAAATGCTACCTCTGCTGCTCAAGCAGCGGGTGAGTTTGCAGAACATGCAAGCCTAGCTGCCAGAGCTGTTGTAGAACTTTCAAGGCAATATTTTGTTGATAATGGTGGTTCATGCTACTTAGGTTTCAAGGATAAAAGGTTGGAACATGGGCAATCATTTCCTAGAGATGGTAATGGTAATTTTTCTGTTGGCAGGCAGAATTAGAACATGAAATTTAAGGATGCTAACTCTGCTGCTCAAGAAGCGGCTAAGTTTACAGAACATGCAAGCCTTGCTACCAGAGCTGTTATAGAACTTTTAAGGCAATATTGTGTTGATGATGGTGGTTCATGCCACTTAGGTTTCAAGGATGAAAGGTTGGAACATGGGCAATCATTTCCTGGAGATGGTAATGGTAATTTTTCTGTTGGCAGGCAGAATTGGAACATGAAATTTAAGAATGCTACCTTTGCTGCTCAAGCAGCGGCTGAGTTTGCAGAACATGCAAGCCTGGCTGCCAGAGCTGTTGTAGAACTTTAAAGCCAATATTGTGTTGATGATGGTGGTTCATGCCACTTAGGTTTCAAGGATGAAAGGTTGGAACATGGGCAATAATTTCCTGGAGATGGTAATGGTAATTTTTCTGTTGGCAGGCAGAATTAGAACATGAAATTTAAGGATGCTACCTCTACTGCTCAAGCAGCGGCTGAGTTTGCAGAACATGCAAGCCTAGCTGCCAGAGCTGTTGTAGAACTTTCAAGGCAATATTGTGTTGATGATGGTGGTTCATGCCACTTAGGTTTCAAGGATGAAAGGTTGGAACATGGGCAATCATTTCCTGGAGATGGTAATGGTAATTTTTCTATTGGCAGGCAGAATTGGAACATGAAATTTAGGGATGCTACCTCTGCTGCTCAAACAACGGCTGAGTTTGCAGAACATGCAAGCCTAGCTGCCATAGCTGTTGTAGAACTTTAAAGGCAATATTGTGTTGATGAAGGTGGTTCATGCCACTTAGGTTTCAAGGATGAAAGGTTGGAACATGTTCAATCATTTCTTGGAGTTGGTTATGGTAATTTTTCTATTGGCAGGCAACATTGGAATATGAAATTTATGGATGCTACCTCTGCTGCTCAAGCAGCGGCTGAGTTTGCAGAACATGCAAGCCTAGCTGTCAGAGCTGTTGTTGAACTTTAAAGGCAATATCGTGTTGATGGTGGTGGTTCATGCCACTTAGGTTTCAAGGATGAAGGTTGTAACAAGGGCAATCATTTCCTGGAGATGTTAATGGTAATTTTTCTGTTGGCAGGCAGAATTGGAACATGAAATTTAAGGATGCTACCTCTACTGCTTATGCAGCGGCTGAGTTTGCAGAATATGCAAGCCTAGAGTCAGAGCTGTTCTAGAACTTTCAAGGCAATATTGTGTTGATGATGGTGGTTCATGCCACTTAGGTTTCAAGGATGAAAGGTTGGAACATGGGCAATCATTTCCTAGAGATGGTAATGGTAATTTTTCTGTTGGCAGGCAGAATTGGAACATGAAATTTATGGATGCTACCTCTGCTGCTCAAGCAGCGGCTGAGTTTGCAGAATATTCAAGCCTAGCTTCCAGAGCTGTTGTAGAACTTTCAAGGCAATATTGTGTTGATGATGGTGGTTCATGCCACTTGGGTTTCAAGGATGAAAGGTTAAAACATGGGCAATCATTTCCTGGAGATGGTAATGGTAATTTTTCTGTTGGCAGGCAGAACTGGAACATGAAATTTATGGATGCTACCTCTGGTGCTCAAGCAGCGGCTGAGTTTGCAGAAAATGCAAGCCTCACTGCCAGAGCTGTTGTGAACTTTAAAGGCAATATTGTGTTGATGATGGTGGTTCATGCCACTTAGGTTTCAAGGATGAAAGGTTGGAACATGGGCAATCATTTCCTGGAGATGGTAATGGTAATTTTTCTGTTGGCAGGCAGAATTGGAACATGAAATTTGTGGATGCTACCTCTGCTGCTCAAGCAGCGGCTGAGTTTGCAGAATATTCAAGCCTAGCTGCCAGAGCTATTGTACAACTTTCAAGGCAATATTGTATTGATGATGGTGGTTCATGCCACTTAGGTTTCAAGGATGAAAGGTTGGAACATGGGCAATCATTTCCTGGAGATGGTAATGGTAATTTTTCTGTTGGAAGGCAGAATTGGAACATGAAATTTATGGATGCTACCTCTGGTGCTCAAGCAGCGGCTGAGTTTGCAGAATATGCAAGCCTCACTGCCAGAGCTGTTGTGAACTTTAAAGGCAATATTGTGTTGATGATGGTGGTTCATGCCACTTAGGTTTCAAGGATGAATGGTTGGAACATGGGCAATCATTTCCTGGAGATGGTAATGGTAATTTTTCTGTTGGCAGGCAGAATTGGAACATGAAATTTGTGGATGCTACCTCTGCTGCTCAAGCAGCGGCTGAGTTTGCAGAATATTCAAGCCTAGCTGCCAGAGCTGTTGTACAACTTTCAAGGCAATATTGTATTGATGATGGTGGTTCATGCCACTTAGGTTTCAAGGATGAAAGGTTGGAACATGGGCAATCATTTCCTGGAGATGGTAATGGTAATTTTTCTGTTGGAAGGCAGAATTGGAACATGAAATTTATGGATGCTACCTCTGGTGCGCAAGCAGCGGCTGAGTTTGCAGAATATGCAAGCCTCACTGCCAGAGCTGTTGTGAACTTTAAAGGCAATATTGTGTTGATGATGGTGGTTCATGCCACTTAGGTTTCAAGGATGAAAGGTTGGAACATGGGCAATCATTTCCTGGAGATGGTAATGGTAATTTTTCTGTTGGCAGGCAGAATTGGAACATGAAATTTGTGGATGCTACCTCTGCTGCTCAAGCAGCGGCTGAGTTTGCAGAATATTCAAGCCTAGCTGCCAGAGCTATTGTACAACTTTCAAGGCAATATTGTATTGATGATGGTGGTTCATGCCACTTAGGTTTCAAGGATGAAAGGTTGGAACATGGGCAATCATTTCCTGGAGATGGTAATGGTAATTTTTCTGTTGGAAGGCAGAATTGGAACATGAAATTTATGGATGCTACCTCTGGTGCTCAAGCAGCGGCTGAGTTTGCAGAATATGCAAGCCTCACTGCCAGAGCTGTTGTGAACTTTAAAGGCAATATTGTGTTGATGATGGTGGTTCATGCCACTTAGGTTTCAAGGATGAAAGGTTGGAACATGGGCAATCATTTCCTGGAGATGGTAATGGTAATTTTTCTGTTGGCAGGCAGAATTGGAACATGAAATTTGTGGATGCTACCTCTGCTGCTCAAGCAGCGGCTGAGTTTGCAGAATATTCAAGCCTAGCTGCCAGAGCTGTTGTACAACTTTCAAGGCAATATTGTATTGATGATGGTGGTTCATGCCACTTAGGTTTCAAGGATGAAAGGTTGGAACATGGGCAATCATTTCCTGGAGATGGTAATGGTAATTTTTCTGTTGGAAGGCAGAATTGGAACATGAAATTTATGGATGCTACCTCTGCTGCTCGAGCAGCGGCTGAGTTTGCAGAACATGCAAGCCTCGCTGCCAGAGCTGTTGTAGAACTTTAAAGGCAATATTGTGTTGATGATGGTGGTTCATGCCACTTAGGTTTCAAGGATGAAAGATTGGAACATGGGCAATCATTTCCTGGAGATGGTAATGGTAATTTTTCTGTTGGCAGGCAACATTGGAATATGAAATTTATGGATGCTACCTCTGCTGCTCAAGCAGCGGCTGAGTTTGCAGAACATGCAAGCCTAGCTGCATGAGCTGTTGTTGAACTTTAAAGGCAATATTGTGTTGATGGTGGTGGTTCATGCCACTTAGGTTTCAAGGATGAAGGTTGGAACAAGGGCAATCATTTCCTTGAGATGGTAATGGTAATTTTTCTATTGGCAGGCAGAATTGGAACATGAAATTTAAGGATGCTACCTCTACTGCTCAAGCAGCGGCTGAGTTTGCAGAATATGCAAGCCTAGAGCCAGAGCTGTTCTAGAACTTTCAAGGCAATATTGTGTTGATGATGGTGGTTCATGCCACTTAGGTTTCAAGGATGAAAGGTTGGAACATGGGCAATCATTTCCTGGAGATGGTAATGGTAATTTTTCTGTTGGCAAGCAGAATTGGAACATGAAATTTATGGATGCTACCTCTACTGCTCAAGCAGCGGCTTAGTTTGCAGAATATCCAAGACTAGCTTCCAGAGCTATTGTAGAACTTTCAAGGCAATATTGTGTTGATGATGGTGGTTCATGCCACTTAGGTTTCAAGGATGAAAGGTTAAAACATGGGCAATCATTTCCTGGAGATAGTAATGGTAATTTTTCTGTTGGCAGGCTGAATTGGAACATGAAATTTATGGATGCTACCTCTGCTGCTCAAGCAGCGGCTGAGTTTGCAGAATATGCAAGCCTAGATGCCAGAGCTGTTGTAGAACTTTCAAGGCAATATTGTGTTAATGATGGTGGTTTATGCCACTTAGGTTTCAAGGATGAAAGGTTTGAACATGGGCAATCATTTCCTGGAGATGGTAATGGTAATTTTTCTATCGGCAGGCAGAATTGGAACATGAAATTTGTGGATGCTACCTCTGCTGCTCAAGCAGCGGCTAAGTTTGCAGAACATGCAAGCCTAGCTACCAGAGCTGTTGTAGAACTTTAAAGGCAATATTGTGTTGATGGTGGTGGTTCATGACACTTAGGTTTCAAGGATGACAGGTTGGAACAAGGGCAATCATTTCCTGGAGATGTTAATGGTAATTTTTCTGTTGGCAGGCAGAATTGGAACATGAAATTTATGGATGCTACCTATGCTGCTCAAGCAGCGGCTGAGTTTGCAGAACATGCAAGCCTAGCCGTCATAGCTGTTGTAGAACTTTAAACGCAATATTGTGTTGATGATGGTGGTTCATGCCACTTAGGTTTCAAGGATAAAAGGTTGGAACATGGGCAATCATTTCCTATAGATGGTAATGGTAATTTTTCAGTTGGCAAGCGAAATTGGAACATGAAATTTAAGGATGCTACCTCTGCTACTCAAGCAGCGGTTGAGTTTGGATAACATTCAAGCCTAGCTACCAGAGTTGTTGTAGAACTTTCAAGGCAATATTGAGTTGATGATGGTGGTTCATGCCACTTAGGTTTCAAGGATGAAAGGTTGGAACATGGGCAATCATTTCCTAGAGATGGTAATGGTAATTTTTCTGTTGGCAGGTAGAATTGGAACATGAAATTTAAGGATGCTACCTCTGCTGCTCAAGCAGCGGCTGAGTTTGCAGAACATGCAAGCTTAGCTGCCAGAGCTATTGTAGAACTTTCAAGGCAATATTTTGTTGACGATGGTGGTTCATGCCACTTAGGTTTCAAGGATGAAAGGTTGGAACATGGGAAATCATTTCCTAGAGATGGTAATGGTTATTTTTTTGTTGGCAGGCAAAATTGGAACATGAAATTTAAGGATGCTAAATCTGCTGCTCAAGCAGCAGCTGAGTTTGCAGAACATGCAAGCCTAGCTACCAGAGCTGTTGTAGAACTTTCAAGGCAATATTGTGTTGATGATGGTGGTTCATGCCACTTAGGTTTCAAGGATGAAAAGTTGGAACATGGGCAATCATTTCTTGGAGATGGTAATGGTAAATTTTCTGTTGGCAGGTAGAATTGGAACATGAAATTTAAGGATGCTACCTCTGTTGCTCAAGCAGCGGCTGAGTTTGCAGAACATGCAAGCCTAGCTACCAGAGCTGTTGCAGAACTTTAAAGGCAATATTGTGTTGATGGTGGTGGTTCATGCCACTTAGGTTTCAAGGATGAAAGGTTGGAACAAGGCAAATTATTTCCTGGAGATGGTAATGGTAATTGTTCTGTTGGCAGGCAGAATTGGAACATGAAATTTAGGGATGATACCTCTGCTGCTCAAGCAGCGGCTGAGTTTGCAGAACATGCAAACCTAGCTGCCATAGCTGTTGTAGAACTTTCTAGGCAATATTTTGTTGATGATGGTGGTTCATGCCACTTAGGTTTCAAGGATGAAAGGTTGGAACATGGGCAATCATTTATTAAAGATGGTAATGGTAATTTTTTTGTTGGTAGGCAAAATTGGAACATGAAATTTAAGGATGCTAACTCTGCTGCTCAAGCAGCGGCTGAGTTTGCAGAACATGCAAGCTTAGCTGCCAGAGCTATTGTAGAACTTTCAAGGCAATATTTTGTTAATGATGGTGGTTCATGCCACTTAGGTTTCATGGATGAAAGGTTGGAACATGGGCAATCATTTCCTAGAGATGGTAATGGTAATTTTTTTGTTGGTAGGAAAAATTGGAACATGAAATTTAAGGATGCTAACTCTGCTGCTCAAGCAGCGGCTGAGTTTGCAGAACATGCAAGCCTAGCTACCAGAGCTGTTGTAGAACTTTCAAGGCAATATTGTGTTGATGATGGTGGTTCATGCCACTTAGGTTTCAAGGATGAAAGGTTGGAACATGGGCAATCATTTCTTGGAGATGGTAATGGTAAATTTTCTGTTGGCAGGTAGAATTGGAACATGAAATTTAAGGATGCTACCTCTGTTGCTCAAGCAGCGGCTGAGTTTGCAGAACATGCAAGCCTAGCTACCAGAGCTGTTGCAGAACTTTAAAGGCAATATTGTGTTGATGGTGGTGGTTTATGCCACTTAGGTTTCAAGGATGAAAGGTTGGAACAAGGAAAATTATTTCCTGGAGATGGTAATAGTAATTGTTCTGTTGGCAGGCAGAATTGGAACATGAAATTTAGGGATGATACCTCTGCTGCTCAAGCAGCGGCTGAGTTTGCAGAACATGCAAACCTAGCTGCCATAGCTGTTGTAGAACTTTCTAGGCAATATTTTGTTGATGATGGTGGTTCATGCCACTTAGGTTTCAAGGATGAAAGGTTGGAACATGGGCAATCATTTCCTAGAGATGGTAATGGTAATTATTCTGTTAGTAGGAAGAATAGGAATATGAAATTTAAGGATGCTACCTCTACTGCTCAAGCAGTGACTGAGTTTGTAGAACATGCAAGCCTAGCTGCCAGAGCTATTGTAGAACTTTCAAGGCAATATTGAGTTGATGATGGTGGTTTATGCCACTTAGGTTTCAAGGATGAAAGGTTGGAACATGGGCAATCATTTCCTAAAGATTGTAATGGTAATTTTTCTGTTGGCTGGCAGAAATGGAACATGAAATTTAAGAATGCTACCTCTGCTGCTCAAGCAGCGGCTGAGTTTGCAGAACATGCAAGCTTAGCTGCCAGAGCTACTGTAGAACTTTCAAGGCAATATTTTGTTGATGATGGTGGTTCATGCCACTTAGGTTTCAAGGATGAAAGGTTGGAACATGGGCAATCATTTCCTAGAGATGGTAATGGTAATTTTTCTGTTGGCAGGCAAAATTGGAACATGAAATTTAAGGATGCTACCTCTGCTGCTCAAGCAGCGGCTGAGTTTGCAGAACATGCAAGTTTAGCTGCCAGAGCTACTGTAGAACTTTCAAGGCAATATTTTGTTAATGATGGTGGTTTATGCCACTTAGGTTTCAAGGATGAAAGGTTGGAACATGGGCAATCATTTCCTAAAGATGGTAATGGTAATTTTTTTGTTGGCTGGCAGAATTGGAACATGAAATTTAAGAATGCTACCTCTGCTGCTCAAGCAGCGGCTGAGTTTGCAGAACATGCAAGCTTAGCTGCCAGAGCTACTGTAGAACTTTCAAGGCAATATTTTGTTGATGATGGTGGTTCATGCCACTTAGGTTTCAAGGATGAAAGGTTGGAACATGGGCAATCATTTCCTAGAGATGGTAATGGTAATTTTTCTGTTGGCAGGCAAAATTGAAACATGAAATTTAAGGATGCTAACTCTGCTGCTCAAGCAGCGGCTGAGTTTGCAGAACATGCAAGCCTAGCTGCCAGAGCTGTTGTAGAACTTTCAAGGCAATATTGTGTAGATGATG
The DNA here is from genome assembly GCF_000390325.3 of Nicotiana tomentosiformis. Classification (NCBI taxonomy): domain Eukaryota; kingdom Viridiplantae; phylum Streptophyta; class Magnoliopsida; order Solanales; family Solanaceae; genus Nicotiana; species Nicotiana tomentosiformis. The sequence goes on along the minus strand of NW_027174746.1, from coordinate 54,025 downwards.
GTGGTTCATGCCACTTAGGTTTCAAGGATGAAAGGTTGGAACATGTTCAATCATTTCTTGGAGTTGGTTATGGTAATTTTTCTATTGGCAGGCAACATTGGAATATGAAATTTAAGGATGCTACCTCTGTTGCTCAAGCAGCGGCTGAGTTTGCAGAACATGCAAGCCTAGCTACCAGAGCTGTTGTACAACTTTAAAGGCAATATTGTGTTGATGGTGGTGGTTCATGCCACTTAGGTTTCAAGGATGAAAGGTTGGAACAAGGGCAATTATTTCCTAGAGATGGTAATGGTAATTTTTCTGTTGGCAGGCAGAATTGGAACATGAAATTTAGGGATGATACCTCTGCTGCTCAAGCAGTGGCTGAGTTTGCAGAACATGCAAACCTAGCTGCCATAGCTGTTGTAGAACTTTCTAGGCAATATTTTGTTAATGATGGAGGTTCATGCCACTTAGGTTTCAACGATGAAAGGTTGGAACATGGGCAATCATTTCCTAGAGATCATAATGGTAATTATTCTGTTGGTAGGCAGAATTGGAATAAGAAATTTAAGGATGCTACCTCTACTGCTCAAGCAACGATTGAGTTTGTAGAACATGCAAGCCTAGCTGCCAGAGCTGTTGTAGAACTTTCAAGGCAATATTGTGTTGATGATAGTGGTTCATGCCACTTAGGTTTTAAGGATAAAAGGTTGGAACATGGGCAATTATTTCCTAGAGATGGTAATGGTAATTTTTCTGTTGGCAGGCAGAATTGGAGCATGAAATTTAAGGATGCTAACTCTGCTGCTTAAGCAGCGGCTGAGTTTGCAGAACATGCAAGCCTCGCTGCCAGAGCTATTGTAGAACTTTAAAGGCAATATTGTGTTGATGATGGTGGTTAATGCCACTTAGGTTTCAAGGATGAAAGGTTGGAACATGGGCAATCATTTCCTGGAGATGGTAATGGTAATTTTTCTGTTGGTAGGCAGAATTGGAACATAAAATTTAAGAATGGTACCTCGGCTGCTCAACCAGTGGCTGAGTTTGCAGAACATGCAAGCTTAGCTGCCACAGCTGTTGTAGAACTTTCAAGGTAATATTTTGTTGATGATGGTGGTTCATGCCACTTAGGTTTCAAGGATGAAAGGTTGGAACATGGGCAATCATTTCCTAGAGATGGTAATGGTAATTTTTCTGTTGGCAGGCAGAATTGGAACATGAAATTTAAGAATGCTACCTCTGCTGCTCAAGCAGCGGCTGAGTTTGCAGAACATGCAAGCTTAGCTGCCAGAGCTATTGTAGAACTTTCAGGGCAATATTTTGTTGATGATGGTGGTTCATGCCACTTAGGTTTCAAGGATGAAAGGTTGGAACATGGGCAATCATTTCCTAAAGATGGTAATGGTAATTTTTTTTGTTGGTAGGCAAAATTGGAACATGAAATTTAAGGATGCTAACTCTGCTGCTCAAGCAGCGGCTGAGTTTGCAGAACATGCAAGCTTAGCTGCCAGAGCTACTGTAGAACTTTCAAGGCAATATTTTGTTGATGATGGTGGTTTATGCCACTTAGGTTTCAAGGATGAAAGGTTGGAACATGGGCAATCATTTCCTAAAGATGGTAATGGTAATTTTTCTGTTGGCTGGCAGAATTGGAACATGAAATTTAAGAATGCTACCTCTGCTGCTTAAGCAGCGGCTGAGTTTGCAGAACATGCAAGCTTAGCTGCCAGAGCTACTTTAGAACTTTCAAGGCAATATTTTGTTGATGATGGTGGTTCATGCCACTTAGGTTTCAAGGATGAAAGGTTGGAACATGGGCAATCATTTCCTAGAGATGGTAATGGTAATTTTTCTGTTGGCAGGCAAAATTGAAACATGAAATTTAAGGATGCTAACTCTGCTGCTCAAGCAGCGGCTGAGTTTGCAGAACATGCAAGCCTAGCTGCCAGAGCTGTTGTAGAACTTTCAAGGCAATATTGTGTAGATGATGGTGGTTCATGCCACTTAGGTTTCAAGGATGAAAGGTTGGAACATGGGCAATCATTTCATGGAGATGGTAATGGTAAATTTTCTGTTGGCAGGTAGAATTGGAACATGAAATTTAAGGATGCTACCTCTGTTGCTCAAGCAGCGGCTGAGTTTGCAGAACATGCAAGCCTAGCTACCAGAGCTGTTGTACAACTTTAAAGGCAATATTGTGTTGATGGTGGTGGTTCATGCCACTTAGGTTTCAAGGATGAAAGGTTGGAACAAGGGCAATTATTTCCTAGAGATGGTAATGGTAATTTTTCTGTTGGCAGGCAGAATTGGAACATGAAATTTAGGGATGATACCTCTGCTGCTCAAGCAGTGGCTGAGTTTGCAGAACATGCAAACCTAGCTGCCATAGCTGTTGTAGAACTTTCTAGGCAATATTTTTTTAATGATGGAGGTTCATGCCACTTAGGTTTCAAGGATGAAAGGTTGGAACATGGGCAATCATTTCCTAGAGATCATAATGGTAATTATTCTGTTGGTAGGCAGAATTGGAATAAGAAATTTAAGGATGCTACCTCTACTGCTCAAGCAGCGATTGAGTTTGTAGAACATGCAAGCCTAGCTGCCAGAGCTGTTGTAGAACTTTCAAGGCAATATTGTGTTGATGATAGTGGTTCATGCCACTTAGGTTTTAAGGATAAAAGGTTGGAACATGGGCAATTATTTCCTAGAGATGGTAATGGTAATTTTTCAGTTGGCAGGCAGAATTGGAGCATGAAATTTAAGGATGCTAACTCTGCTGCTTAAGCAGCGGCTGAGTTTGCAGAACATGCAAGCCTCGCTGCCAGAGCTATTGTAGAACTTTAAAGGCAATATTGTGTTGATGATGGTGGTTCATGCCACTTAGGTTTCAAGGATGAAAGGTTGGAACATGGGCAATCATTTCCTGGAAATGGTAATGGTAATTTTTCTGTTGGTAGGCAGAATTGGAACATAAAATTTAAGAATGGTACCTCGGCTGCTCAACCAGTGGCTGAGTTTGCAGAACATGCAAGCTTAGCTGCCACAGCTGTTGTAGAACTTTCAAGGTAATATTTTGTTGATGAAGGTGGTTCATGCCACTTAGGTTTCAAGGATGAAAGGTTGGAACATGGGCAATCATTTCCTAGAGATGGTAATGGTAATTTTTCTGTTGGCAGGCAGAATTGGAACATGAAATTTAAGAATGCTACCTCTGCTGCTCAAGCAGCGGCTGAGTTTGCAGAACATGCAAGCTTAGCTGCCAGAGCTATTGTAGAACTTTCAAGGCAATATTTTGTTGATGATGGTGGTTCATGCCACTTAGGTTTCAAGGATGAAAGGTTGGAACATGGGCAATCATTTCCTAAAGATGGTAATGGTAATTTTTTTGTTGGTAGGCAAAATTGGAACATGAAATTTAAGGATGCTAACTCTGCTGCTCAAGCAGCGGCTGAGTTTGCAGAACATGCAAGCTTAGCTACCAGAGCTACTGTAGAACTTTCAAGGCAATATTTTGTTGATGATGGTGGTTTATGCTACTTAGGTTTCAAGGATGAAAGGTTGGAACATGGGCAATCATTTCCTAAAGATGGTAATGGTAATTTTTCTGTTGGCTGGCAGAATTGGAACATGAAATTTAAGAATGCTACCTCTACTGCTTAAGCAGCGGCTGAGTTTGCAGAACATGCAAGCTTAGCTGCCAGAGCTACTTTAGAACTTTCAAGGCAATATTTTGTTGATGATGGTGGTTCATGCCACTTAGGTTTCAAGGATGAAAGGTTGGAACATGGGCAATCATTTCCTAGAGATGGTAATGGTAATTTTTCTGTTGGCAGGCAGAATTGGAACATGAAATTTAAGGATGCTACATCTGCTGCTCAAGCAGCGGCTAAGTTTGCAGAACATGCAAGCCTAGCTGCCAGAGCTGTGGTAGAACTTTCAAGGCAATATTGTGTAGATGATGGTGGTTCATGCCACTTAGGTTTCAAGGATGAAAGGTTGGAACATGGGCAATCATTTCCTGGAGATGGTAATGATAATTGTTTTGTTGGCAGGCAGAATTGGAATATGAAATTTAAGGATGCTACCTCTGCTGCTCAAGCAGCGGCTGAGTTTGCAGAACATGCAAGCCTAGCTGCCATAGCTATTGTAGAACATTCTAGGCAATATTGTGTTGATGGTGGTGGTTCATGCCACTTAGGTTTCAAGGATGAAAGGTTGGAACAAGGGCAATTATTTCCTAGAGATGGTAATGGTAATTTTTCTGTTGGCAGGCAGAATTGGAACATGAAATTTAGGGATGATACCTCTGCTGCTCAAGCAGTGGCTGAGTTTGCAGAACATGCAAACCTAGCTGCCATAGCTGTTGTAGAACTTTCTAGGCAATATTTTGTTAATGATGGAGGTTCATGCCACTTAGGTTTCAAGGATGAAAGGTTGGAACATGGGCAATCATTTCCTAGAGATCATAATGGTAATTATTCTGTTGGTAGGCAGAATTGGAATAAGAATTTTAAGGATGCTACCTCTACTGTTCAAGCAGCGATTGAGTTTGTAGAACATGCAAGCCTAGCTGCCAGAGCTGTTGTAGAACTTTCAAGGCAATATTGTGTTGATGATAGTGGTTCATGCCACTTAGGTTTTAAGGATAAAAGGTTGGAACATGGGCAATTATTTCCTAGAGATGGTAATGGTAATTTTTCTGTTGGCAGGCAGAATTGGAGCATGAAATTTAAGGATGCTAACTCTGCTGCTTAAGCAGCGGCTGAGTTTGCAGAACATGCAAGCCTCGCTGCCAGAGCTATTGTAGAACTTTAAAGGCAATATTGTGTTGATGATGGTGGTTCATGCCACTTAGGTTTCAAGGATGAAAGGTTGGAACATGGGCAATCATTTCCTGGAGATGGTAATGGTAATTTTTCTATTGGTAGGCAGAATTGGAACATAAAATTTAAGAATGGTACCTCGGCTGCTCAACCAGTGGCTGAGTTTGCAGAACATGCAAGCTTAGCTGCCACAGCTGTTGTAGAACTTTCAAGGTAATATTTTGTTGATGAAGGTGGTTCATGCCACTTAGGTTTCAAGGATGAAAGGTTGGAACATGGGCAATCATTTCCTAGAGATGGTAATGGTAATTTTTCTGTTGGCAGGCAGAATTGGAACATGAAATTTAAGGATGCTACCTCTGCTGCTCAAGCAGCGGCTGAGTTTGCAGAACATGCAAGCTTAGCTGCCAGAGCTATTGTAGAAGTTTCAAGGCAATATTTTGTTGATGATGGTGGTTCATGCCACTTAGGTTTCAAGGATGAAAGGTTGGAACATGGGCAATCATTTCCTATAGATGGTAATGGTAATTTTTTTGTTGGTAGGCAAAATTGGAACATGAAATTTAAGGATGCTAACTCTGCTGCTCAAGCAGCGGCTGAGTTTGCAGAACATGCAAGCCTAGCTACCAGAGCTGTTGTAGAACTTTTAAGGCAATATTGTGTTGATGATGGTGGTTCATGCCACTTAGGTTTCAAGGATGAAAGGTTGGAACATGGGCAATCATTTCTTGGAGATGGTAATGGTAAATTTACTGTTAGCAGGTAGAATTGGAACATGAAATTTAAGGATGCTACCTCTGTTGCTCAAGCAGCGGCTGAGTTTGCAGAACATGCAAGCCTAGCTACCAGAGCTGTTGTAGAACTTTAAAGGCAATATTGTGTTGATGGTGGTGGTTCATGCCACTTAGGTTTCAAGGATGAAAGGTTGGAACAAGGGAAATCATTTCCTGGAGATGGTAATGGTAATTTTTCTGTTGGAAGGCAGAATTGGAACATGAAATTTAGGGATGATACCTCTGCTACTCAAGCAGCGGCTGAGTTTGCAGAACATGCAAACCTAGCTTCCATAGCTGTTGTAGAACTTTCTAAGCAATATTTTGTTGATGATGGTGGTTCATGCCACTTAGGTTTCAAGGATGAAAGGTTGGAACATGGGCAATCATTTCCTAGAGATGGTAATGGTAATTATTCTGTTGGTAGGCAGAATTGGAATATGAAATTTAAGGATGCTACCTCTACTGCTCAAGCAGCGACTGAGTTTGTAGAACATGCAAGCCTAGCTGCTAGAGCTATTGTAGAACTTTCAAGGCAATATTGTGTTGATGATGGTGGTTCGTGCCACTTAGGTTTCAAGGATGAAAGGTTGGAACATGGGCAATCATTTCCTGGAGATGGTAATGGTAATTTTTCTGTTGGCAGGCAGAATTGGAACATGAAATTTAAGGATGCTACCTCTGCTGCTCAAGCAGCGGCTGAGTTTGCAGAACATGCAAGCCTAGCTGCCAGAGCTGTTGTAGAACTTTCAAGGCAATATTGTGTTGATGATGGTGGTTCATGCCACTTAGGTTTCAAGGATGAAAGGTTGGAACATGGGCAATCATTTCTTGGAGATGGTAATGGTAAATATTCTGTTGGCAGGTAGAATTGGAACATGAAATTTAGGGATGCTACCTCTGTTGCTCAAGCAGCGGCTGAGTTTGCAGAACATGCAAGCCTAGCTACCAGAGCTGTTGTACAACTTTAAAGGCAATATTGTGTTGATGGTGGTGGTTCATGCCACTTAGGTTTCAAGGATGAAAGGTTGGAACAAGGGCAATCATTTCCTGGAGATGGTAATGGTAATTTTTCTGTTGGCAGGCAGAATTGGAACATGAAATTTAGGGATGATACCTCTGCTGCTCAAGCAGTGGCTGAGTTTGCAGAACATGCAAACCTAGCTGCCATAGCTGTTGTAGAACTTTCTAGGCAATATTTTGTTAATGATGGAGGTTCATGCCACTTAGGTTTCAAGGATGAAAGGTTGGAGCATGGGCAATCATTTCCTAGAGATCGTAATGGTAATTATTCTGTTGGTAGGCAGAATTGGAATAAGAAATTTAAGGATGCTACCTCTACTGCTCAAGCAGCGACTGAGTTTGTAGAACATGCAAGCCTAGCTGCCAGAGCTGTTGTAGAACTTTCAAGGCAATATTGTGTTGATGATAGTGGTTCATGCCACTTAGGTTTCAAGGATGAAAGGTTGGAACATGGGCAATTATTTCCTAGAGATGGTAATGGTAATTTTTCTGTTGGCAGGCAGAATTGGAACATGAAATTTAAGGATGCTAACTCTGCTGCTTAAGCAGCGGCTGAATTTGCAGAACATGCAAGCCTCGCTGCCAGAGCTGTTGTAGAACTTTAAAGGCAATATTGTGTTGATGATGGTGGTTCATGCCACTTAGGTTTCAAGGATGAAAGGTTGGAACATGGGCAATCATTTCCTGGAGATGGTAATGGTAATTTTTCTCTTGGTAGGCAGAATTGGAACATAAAATTTAAGAATGCTACCTCGGCTGCTCAAGCAGCGGCTGAGTTTGCAGAACATGCAAGCTTAGCTGCCACAGCTGTTGTAGAACTTTCAAGGTAATATTTTGTTGATGAAGGTGGTTCATGCCACTTAGGTTTCAAGGATGAAAGGTTGGAACATGGGCAATCATTTCCTAGAGATGTCAATGGTAATATTTCTGTTGGCAGGCAAAATTGGAACATGAAATTTAAGGATGCTACCTCTGCTGCTAAAGCAGCGGCTGAGTTTGTATAACATACAAGCCTAGCTGCCAGAGCTATTGTAGAACTTTCAAGGCAATATTGTGTTGATGATGGTGGTTCATGCCACTTAGGTTTTAAGGATGAAAGGTTGGAACATGGGCAATCAATTCCTGGAGATGGTAATGGTAATTTTTCTGTTGGCAGGTAGAATTGGAACATGAAATTTATGGATGCTACCTATGCTGCTCAAGCAACGACTGAGTTTGCACAACATGCAAGCCTAGCTGCCAAATCTGTTGTAGAACTTTCAAGGCAATATTGTGTTGATGATGGTGGTTCATGCCACTTAGGTTTCAAGGATGAAAGGTTGGAACAGGGGAAATCATTTCCTGGAGATGGTAATGGTAATTTTTCTGTTGGCAGGCAGAATTGGAACATGAAATTGAAGGATGCTAACTCTGCTGCTCAAGCAGCGGCTGAGTTTGCAGAACATACAAGCCTATCTGCCAGAGCTGTTGTAGAACTTTAAAGGCAATATTGTGTTGATGATGGTGGTTCATGCCACTTAGGTTTCAAGGATGAAAGGTTGGAACATGGGCAATCATTTCCTAGAGATTTTAATGGTAATTTTTCGGTTGGCAGGCAGAATTGGAACATGAAATTTAAGAATGCTACCTCTACTGCTCAAGCAGCGGCTGAGTTTGCAGAACATGCAAGCTTAGCTGCCAGAGCTGTTGTAGAACTTTCACGGTAATATTTTGTTGATGATGGTGGTTCATGCCACTTAGGTTTCAAGGATGAAAAGTTGGAACATGGGCAATCATTTCGAAGAGATGGTAATGGTAATTTTTCTGTTGGCAGGCAGAATTGGAACATGAAATTTAAGGATGCTACCTCTGCTGCCCAAGCAGCGGCTAAGTTTGCAGAACATGCAAGCGTGGCTGCCGGAGTTATTGTAGTACTTTCTAGGCATTATTGTGTTGATGATGGTGGATCATGCCACTTAGGTTTCAAGGATGAAAGGTTGGAACGTGGGCATTCATTTCCTGGAGATGGTAATGGTAATTTTTCTGTTGGCAGGCAGAATTAGAACATGAAATTTAAGGATGCTACCTCTGTTGCTCAAGCAGCGGCTGAGTTTGAAGAACATGCAAGCCTAGCTGCCAGAGCTGTTGTAGAACTTTCAAGGCAATATTGTGTTGATGATGGTGGTTCATGCTACTTAGGTTTCAAGGATGAAAGGTTGGAACAAGGGCAATCATTTCCTAGAGATGGTAATGGTAATTTTTCTGTTGGCAGGCAGAATTGGAACATGAAATTTAAGGATGCTAACTCTGCTGCACAAGCAGCGGCTGAGTTTGCATAACTTTCAAGCCTAGCTGCCAGAGTTGTTGTAGAACTTTCAAGGCAATATTGAGTTGATGATAGTGGTTCATGCCACTTAGGTTTCAAGGATGAAAGGTTGGAACATGGGCAATCATTTCCTAGAGATTTTAATGGTAATTTTTCTGTTGGCAGGCACAATTGGAACATGAAATTCAAGAATGCTACCTCTGCTGCTCCAGCAGCGGCTGAATTTGCAGAACATGCAAGCTTAGCTGCCAGAGTTGTTGTAAAACTTTAAAGGCAATATTTTGTTGATGATGGTGGTTCATGCCACTTAGGTTTCAAGGATGAAAGGTTGGAACATGGGCAATCATTTCCTAGAGATGTCAATGGTAATTTTTCTGTTGGCAGGCAAATTTGGAACATGTAATTTAAGGATGCTACCTCTGCGGCTCAAGCAGTGGCTGAGTTTGTATAACATGCAAGCCTAGCTGCCAGAGCTGTTGTAGAACTTTCAAGGCAATATTGTGTTGATGATGGTGGTTCATGCCACTTAGGTTTCAAGGATGAAAGGTTGGAACATGTGAAATCATTTCCTAGAGATGGTAATGGTAATTTTTCTTTTGGCAGGTAGAATTGTAACATGAAATTTAAGGATGCTAACTCTGCTGCTAAAGCAGTGGCTGAGTTTGCAGAACATGCAAGCCTCGCTGCCAGAGCTGTTGTAGAACTTTAAAGGCAATATTGTGTTGATGATGGTGGTTCATGCCACTTAGGTTTTAAGGATGAAAGGTTGGAACATGGGTAATCAATTCCTGGATATGGTAATGGTAATTTTTCTGTTGGCAGGCAGAATTGGAACATGAAATTTATGGATGCTACCTCTGCTGCTCAAGCAACGACTGAGTTTGCAGAACATGCAAGCCTAGCTGCCAGAGCTGTTATAGAACTTTCAAGGCAATATTGTGTTGATGATGGTGGTTCATGCCACTTAGGTTTCAAGGATGAAAGGTTGGAACATGGGCAATCATTTCCTGGAGATGGTAATGGTAATTTTTCTGTTGGCAGGCAGAATTGGAACATGAAATTAAAGGATGCTACCTCTGCTGCTCAAGCAGTGGCTAAGTTTGCAGAATATGCAAGCCTAGCTGCCAGAGCTGTGGTTGAACTTTCAAGGCAATATTGTGTTGATGATGGTGGTTCATGCCACTTAGGTTTCAAGGATGAAAGGTTGGAACATGGGCAATCATTTCATGGAGATGGTAATGGTAATTTTTCTGTTGGCATGCAGAATTGGAACATGAAATTTAAGGATGCTACCTCTGCTGCTCAAGCAACGGCTGAGTTTGCAGAACATGCAAGCCTAGCTGCCAGAGCTGTTGTAGAACTTTCAAGGCAATATTGTGTTGATGATGGTGGTTCATGCCACTTAGGTTTCAAGGATGAAAGGTTGGAACATGGGCAATCATTTCCTGGAGATGGTAATGGTAATTTTTCTGTTGGCAGGCAGAATTGGAACATGAAATTTAAGGATGCTACCTCTGCTGCTCAAGCAGCGGCTGAGTTTGCAGAACATGCAAGCCTAGCTGCCAGAGCTGTTGTAGAACTTTCAAGGCAATATTGTGTTGATGATGGTGGTTCATGCCACTTAGGTTTCAAGGATGAAAGGTTGGAACATGGGCAATCATTTCCTGGAGATGGTAATGGTAATTTTTCTGTTGGCAGGCAGAATTGGAACATGAAATTTAAGGATGCTACCTCTGCTGCTCAAGCAGTGGCTAAGTTTGCAGAACATGCAAGCCTAGCTGCCAGAGTTGTTGTAGAACTTTCAAGGCAATATTGTGTTGATGAAGGTGGTTCATGCCACTTAGGTTTCAAGGATGAAAGGTTGGAACATGGGCAATCATTTCCTGGAGATGGTAATGGTAATTTTTCTGTTGGCATGCAGAATTGGAACATGAAATTTAAGGATGCTACCTCTGCTGCTCAAGCAGCGGCTGAGTTTGCAGAACATGCAAGCCTAGCTGCCAGAGCTGTTGTAGAACTTTCAAGGCAATATTGTGTTGATGATGGTAGTTCATGCCACTTAGGTTTCAAGGATGAAAGGTTGGAACATGGGCAATCATTTCCTGGAGATGGTAATGGTAATTTTTCTGTTGGCAGGCAGAATTGGAACATGAAATTTATGGATGCTACCTCTGCTGCTCAAGCAGTGGCTAAGTTTGCAGAACATGCAAGCCTAGCTGCCAGAGCTGTGGTAGAACTTTCAAGGCAATATTGTGTTGATGATGGTGGTTCATGCCACTTAGGCTTCAAGGATGAAAGGTTGGAACATGGGCAATCATTTCCTGGAGATGGTAATGGTAATTTTTCTGTTGGCATGCAGAATTGGAACATGAAATTTAAGGATGCTACCTCTGCTGCTCAAGCAGCGGCTGAGTTTGCAGAACATGCAATCCTAGCTGCCAGAGCTGTTGTAGAACATTCTAGGCAATATTGTGTTGATGATGGTGGTTCATGCCACTTAGGTTTCAAGGATGAAAGGTTGGAACATGGGCAATCATTTCCTAGAGATGGTAATGGTAATTTTTTTGTTGGCAGGCAGAATTGGAACATGAAATTTAAGGATGCTACCTCTGCTGCTCAAGCAGCGGCTGAGTTTGCAGAACATGCAAGCCTAGTTGCCATAGCTGTTGTAGAATTTTCAAGGCAATATTGTGTTGATAATGGTGGTTCATGCCACTTAGGTTTCAAGGATTAAAGGTTGGAACACGGGCAATCATTTCCTGGAGATGGTAATGGTAATTTTTCTATTGGCAGGCATAATTGGAACACGAAATTTATGGATGCTACCTCTGCTGCTCAAGCATCGGCTGAGTTTACAGAACATGCAAGCCTAGCTGCCAGAGCTGTTGTAGAACTTTCAAGGCAATATTGTGTTGATGATGGTAGTTCATGCCACTTAGGTTTCAAGGATGAAAGGTTGGAACATGGGCAATCATTTCCTGGAGATGGTAATGGTAATTTTTCTGTTGGCAGGCAGAATTGGAACATGAAATTTATGGATGCTACCTCTGCTGCTCAAGCAGCGGCTGAGTTTGCATAACATGCAAGCCTAGCTGCCAGAGCTATTGTAGAATTCTCAAGACAATATTGTGTTGATAATGGTGGTTCATGCCACTTAGGTTTCAAGGATTAAAGGTTGGAACACGGGCAATCATTTCCTGGAGATGGTAATGGTAATTTTTCTGTTGGCACGCATAATCGGAACACGAAATTTATGGATGCTACCTTTGCTGCTCAAGCATCGGCTGAGTTTACAGAACATGCAAGCCTAGCTGCTAGAGCTGTTGTAGAACTTTCAAGGCAATATTGTGTTGATGATGGTGGTTCATGCCACTTAGGTTTCAAGGATGAAAGATTGGAACATGGGCAACCATTTCCTAGAGATGGTAATGGTAATTTTTCTGTTGGCAGGCAGAATTGGAACATGAAATTTAAGGATGCTAAATCTGGTGCTCAAGTAGCGGCTGAGTTTGCAGAACATGCAAGCCTCGCTGCAGAGCTCTTGTAGAACTTTCAAGGCAATATTGTGTTGATGATGGTGGTTCATGCCACTTAGGATTCAAGGATGAAAGGTTGGAACATGGGCAATCATTTCCTAAAGATGTTAATAGTAATTTTTCTGTTGGCAGGCAGAATTGGAACATGAAATTTAACAATGCTAACTCTGCTGCTCAAGCAGCGGCTGAGTTTGCAGAACCTGCAAGCTTAGCTGCCAGAGCTGTTGTAGAACTTTCAAGGCAATATTTTGTTGATGATGGATGTTCATGCCACTTAGGTTTCAAGGATGAAAAGTTGGAACATGGGCAATCATTTCCTAGAGATGGTAATGGTAATATTTCTGTTGGCAGGCAGAATTGGAACATGAAATTTAAGGATGCTACCTCTGCTGCTCAAGCAGCGGCTAAGTTTGCAGAACATGCAAGCCTAGCTGCCAGCGTTATTGTCGAACTTTCAAGGCAATATTGTGTTGATGATGGTGGATCATGCCACTTAGGTTTCAAGGATGAAAGGTTGGAACGTGGGCATTCATTTCCTGGAGATGGTAATGGTAATTTTTCTGTTATCAGGTAGAATTGGAATATGAAATTTAAGGATGCTACCTCTGCTGCTCAAGAAGTGGCTGAGTTTGTAGAACATGCAAGCCTAGCTGCCAGAGCTGTTGTAGAACTTTAAAGGCAATATTGTGTTGATAATGGTGGTTCATGCCACTTAGGTTTCAAGGATGAAAGGTTGGAACATGGGCAATCATTTCCTAGAGATGGTAATAGTAATTATTCTATTGGCAGGCAGAATTCGAACATGAAATTTAAGGATGCTACCTCTGCTGCTCAAGCAGCGGCTGAGTTTGTAGAACATGCAAGTCTAGCTGCCAGAGCTGTTGTAGAACTTTCAAGGCAATATTGTGTTGATGATGGTGGTTCATGCCACTTAGGTTTCAAGGATAAAAGGTTGGAACTTGGGCAATCATTTCCTGGAGATGGTAATGGTAATTGTTCTGTTGGCAGGCAGAATTGGAACATGAAATTTATGGATGCTACCTCTGCTGCTCAAGCAGCGGCTGAGTTTGCAGAACATGCAAGCCTAGCTGCCAGAGCTGTGGTAGAACTTTCAAGGCAATATTGTGTTGATGATGGTGGTTCATGCCACTTAGGTTTCAAGGATGAAAGGTTGGAACATGGGCAATCATTTCCTGGAGATGGTAATGGTAATTTTTCTGTTGGCAGGCAGAATTGGAACATGAAATTTAAGGATGCTACCTCTGCTGCTCAAGCAGCGGCTGAGTTTGCAAAGCATGCAAGCCTAGCTACCAGAGCTGTTGTAGAACTTTCTAGGCAATATTGTGTTGACGATGGTGGTTCATGCCACTTAGGTTTCAAGGATGAAAGGTTGGAGCATGGGCAATCATTTCCTGGAGATGATAATGGTAATTTTTTAGTTGACAGGCAGAATTGGAACATGAAATTTAAGGATGCTACCTCTGCTGCTTAAGCAGTGGCTGAGTTTGCAGAACATGCAAGCCTAGTTGCCATAGCTATTGTAGAATTTTCAAGGCAATATTGTGTTGATGATGGTGGTTCATGCCACTTAGGTTTCAAGGATGAAAGGTTGGAACACGGGCTATCATTTCCTGGAGATGGTAATGGTAATTTTTCTGTTGGCAGGCAGAATTGGAACATGAAATTTATGGATGCTACCTCTGCTGCTCAAGCAGCGGCTAAGTTTGCAGAACATGCAAGCCTAGCCGCCAGAGTTGATGTAGAACTTTCAAGGCAATATTGTGTTGATGATGGTGGATCATGCCACTTAGGTTTCAAGGATGAAAGGTTGGAACGTGGGCATTCATTTCCTGGAGATAGTAATGGTAATTTTTCTGTTGGCAGGCAGAATTGGAACATGAAATTTATGGATGCTATCTCTGCTGCTCAAGCAGCGGCTGAGTATCCAGAACTTGCAAGCCTAGCTGCCAGAGCTGTTGTAGAACTTTCATGGCAATATTGTGTTGATGATGGTGGTTCATGCCACTTAGGTTTCAAGGATGAAAGATTGGAACATGGGCAACCATTTCCTAGAGATGGTAATGGTAATTTTTCTGTTGGCAGGCAGAATTGGAACATGAAATTTAAGGATGCTAAATCTGGTGCTCAAGTAGCGGCTGAGTTTGCAGAACATGCAAGCCTCGCTGCAGAGCTCTTGTAGAACTTTCAAGGCAATATTGTGTTGATGATGGTGGTTCATGCCACTTAGGATTCAAGGATGAAAGGTTGGAACATGGGCAATCATTTCCTAAAGATGTTAATAGTAATTTTTCTGTTGGCAGGCAGAATTGGAACATGAAATTTAACAATGCTAACTCTGCTGCTCAAGCAGCGGCTGAGTTTGCAGAACATGCAAGCCTAGCTGCCAGAGTTGATGTAGAACTTTCAAGGCAATATTGTGTTAATGATGGTGGATCATGCCACTTAGGTTTCAAGGATGAAAGGTTGGAACGTGGGCATTCATTTCCTAGAGATAGTAATGGTAATTTTTCTGTTGGCAGGCAGAATTGGAACATGAAATTTATGGATGCTATCTCTGCTGCTCAAGCAGTGGCTGAGTATCCAGAACTTGCAAGCCTAGCTGCCAGAGCTGTTGTAGAACTTTCATGGCAATATTGTATTGATGATGGTGGTTCATGCCACTTAGGTTTCAAGGATGAAAGGTTGGAACAAGGGCAATCATTTCCTGGAGATGGTAATGGTAATTTTTTTGTTGACAGGCAGAATTGGAACATGAAATTTAAGGATGCTACCTCTGCTGCTCAAGCAGCGACTGAGTTTGCAGAACATGCAAGCCTAGTTGCCATAGCTGTTGTAGAATTTTCAAGGCAATATTGTGTTGATGATGGTGGTTCATGCCACTTAGGTTTCAAGGATGAAAGGTTAGAACACGGGCAATCATTTCCTGGCGATGGTAATGGTAATTTTTCTGTTGGCAGGCAGAATTGGAACATGAAATTTATGGATGCTACCTCTGCTGCTCAAGCAGCGGCTAAGTTTGCAGAACATGCAAGCCTAGCCGCCAGAGTTGATGTAGAACTTTCAAGGCAATATTGTGTTGATGATGGTGGATCATGCCACTTAGGTTTCAAGGATGAAAGGTTGGAACGTGGGCATTCATTTCCTGGAGATAGTAATGGTAATTTTTCTGTTGGCAGGCAGAATTGGAACATGAAATTTATGGATGCTATCTCTGCTGCTCAAGCAGCGGCTGAGTATCCAGAACTTGCAAGCCTAGCTGCCAGAGCTGTTGTAGAACTTTCATGGCAATATTGTGTTGAAGATGGTGGTTCATGCCACTTAGGTTTCAAGGATGAAAGGTTGGAACATGGGCAATCATTTCCTGGAGATGGTAATGGTAATTATTTTGTTGACAGGCAGAATTGGAACATGAAATTTAAGGATGCTACCTCTGCTGCTCAAGCAGCGGCTGAGTTTGCAGAAACATGCAAGCCTAGTTGCCATAGCTGTTGTAGAATTTTCAAGGCAATATTGTGTTGATGACGGTGGTTCATGCCACTTAGGTTTCAAGGATGAAAGGTTAGAACACGGGCAATCGTTTCCTGGAGATGGTAATGGTAATTTTTCTGTTGGCAGGCAGAATTGGAACATGAAATTTATGGATGCTACCTCTACTGCTCAAGCAGCGGCTAAGTTTGCAGAACATGCAAGCCTAGCCGCCAGAGTTGATGTAGAACTTTCAAGGCAATATTGTGTTGATGATGGTGGATCATGCCACTTAGGTTTCAAGGATGAAAGGTTGGAACGTGGGCATTCATTTCCTGGAGATAGTAATGGTAATTTTTCTGTTGGCAGGCAGAATTGGAACATGAAATTTATGGATGCTATCTCTACTGCTCAAGCAGCGGCTGAGTATCCAGAACTTGCAAGCCTAGCTGCCAGAGCTGTTGTAGAACTTTCATGGCAATATTGTGTTGATGATGGTGGTTCATGCCACTTAGGTTTCAAGGATGAAAGGTTGGAACATGGGCAATCATTTCCTGGAGATGGTAATGGTAATTTTTTTGTTGACAGGCAGAATTGGAACATGAAATTTAAGGATGCTACCTCTGCTGCTCAAGCAGCGGCTGAGTTTGCAGAACATGCAAGCCTAGTTGCCATAGCTGTTGTAGAATTTTCAAGGCAATATTGTGTTGATGACGGTGGTTCATGCCACTTAGGTTTCAAGGATGAAAGGTTAGAACACGGGCAACCGTTTCCTGGAGATGGTAATGGTAATTTTTCTGTTGGCAGGCAGAATTGGAACATGAAATTTATGGATGCTACCTCTACTGCTCAAGCAGCGGCTAAGTTTGCAGAACATGCAAGCCTAGCCGCTAGAGTTGATGTAGAACTTTCAAGGCAATATTGTGTTGATGATGGTGGATCATGCCACTTAGGTTTCAAGGATGAAAGGTTGGAACGTGGGCATTCATTTCCTGGAGATAGTAATGGTAATTTTTCTGTTGGCAGGCAGAATTGGAACATGAAATTTATGGATGCTATCTCTGCTGCTCAAGCAGCGGCTGAGTATCCAGAACTTGCAAGCCTAGCTGCCAGAGCTGTTGTAGAACTTTCATGGCAATATTGTGTTGATGATGGTGGTTCATGCCACTTAGGTTTCAAGGATGAAAGGTTGGAACACGGGCAATCATTTCCTGGAGATGGTAATGGTAATTTTTTTGTTGGCAGGCAGAATTGGAACATGAAATTTAAGGATGCTACCTCTGCTGCTCAAGCAGCGGCTAAGTTTGCAGAACATGAAAGCCTAGCTGCCAGAGTTGATGTTGAACTTTCAAGGCAATATTGTGTTGATGATGGCGGATCATGCCACTTAGGTTTCAAGGATGAAAGGTTGGAACGTGGGCATTCATTTCCTGGAGATCGTAATGGTATTTTTTCTGTTAACAGGTAGAATTGGAACATGTAATTTAAGGATGCTACCTCTGCTGCTCAAGCAGTGGCTGAGTTTGTAGAACATGCAAGCCTAGCTGCCAGAGGTGTTGTAGAACTTAAAAGGCAATATTGTGTTGATAATGGTGGTTCATGCCACTTAGGTTTCAAGGATGAAAGGTTGGAACATGGGCAATCATTTCCTGGAGATTGTAATGGTAATTGTTCTGTTGGCAGGCAGAATTGGAACATGAAATTTATGGATGCTACCTCTGCTGCTCAAGCAGCGGCTGAGTTTGCAGAACATGCAAGCCTAGATGCCAGAGCTGTGGTAGAACTTTCAAGGCAATATTGTGTTGATGATGGTGGTTCATGCCACTTAGGTTTCAAGGATGAAAGGTTGGAACATGGGCAATCATTTCCTGGAGATGGTAATGGTAATTTTTCTGTTGGCAGGCAGAATTGGAACATGAAATTTAAGGATGCTACATCTGCTGCTCAAGCAGCGGCTAAGTTTGCAGAACATGCAAGCCTAGCTGCCAGAGCTGTGGTAGAACTTTCAAGGCAATATTGTGTAGATGATGGTGGTTCATGCCACTTAGGTTTCAAGGATGAAAGGTTGGAACATGGGCAATCATTTCCTGGAGATGGTAATGATAATTGTTTTGTTGGCAGGCAGAATTGGAATATGAAATTTAAGGATGCTACCTCTGCTGCTCAAGCAGCGGCTAAGTTTGCAGAACATGCAAGCCTAGCTGCCATAGCTATTGTAGAACATTCTAGGCAATATTGTGTTGATGATGGTGGTTCATGCCACTTAGGTTTCAAGGATGAAAGGCTGGAACATGGGCAATCATTTCCTAGAGATGGTAATGGTAATTTTTCTGTTGGCAGGCAGAATTGGAACATGAAATTTAAGGATGCTAACTCTACTGCTCAAGCAGCGGCTGAGTTTGCAGAACATGCAAGCCTCGCTGCCAGAGCTGTTGTAGAACTTTAAAGGCAATATTGTGTTGATAATGGTGGTTCATGCCACTTAGGTTTCAAGGATGAAAGGTTGGAACATGGGCAATCATTTCCTGGAGATGGTAATGGTAATTTTTCTGTTGGCAGGCAGAATTGGAACATGAAATTTAAGAATGCTACCTCTGCTGCTCAAGCAGCAGCTGAGTTTGCAGAACATGCAAGCATAGCTGCCAGAGCTGTTGTAGAACTTTCAAACCAATATTTTGTTCATGATGGGGGTTCATGCCACTTAGGTTTCAAGGATGAAAGGTTGGAACATGGGAAATCATTTCCTAGAGATGGCAATGGTAATTTTTCTGTTGGCAGGCAGAATTGGAACATGAAATTTATGGATGCTACCTCTGCTGCTCAAGCAGTGGCTAAGTTTGCAGAACATGCAAGCCTAGCTGCCAGAGTTGTTGTAGAACTTTCAAGGCAATATTGTGTTGATGATGGTGGATCATGCCACTTAGGTTTCAAGGATGAAAGGTGGGAACGTGGGCATTCATTTCCTGGAGATCGTAATGGTATTTTTTCTGTTAGCAGGTAGAATTGGAACATGAAATATAAGGATGCTACCTCTGCTGCTTAAGCAGCGGCTGAGTTTGTAGAACATGCAAGCCTAGCTGCCAGAGCTGTTGTAGAACTTTCAAGGCAATATTGTGTTGATGATGGTGGTTCATGCCACTTAGGTTTCAAGGATGAAAGGTTGGAACATGGGCAATCATTTCCTGGAGATGGTAATGGTAATTTTTCTATTGGCAGGAAGAATTGGAACATGAAATTTATGGATGCTACCTCTACTGCTCAAGCAGCGACTAAGTTTGCAGAACATGCAAGCCTAGCTGCCAGAGCTGTTGTAGAACTTTCAAGGCAATATTGTGTTGATGATGGTGGTTCATGCCACTTAGGTTTCAAGGATGAAAGGTTGGAACATGGGCAGTCATTTCCTGGAGATGGTAGTGGTAATTTTTATGTTAGCAAGTAGAATTGGAACATGAAATTTAAGGATGCTACCTCGGCTGATCAAGTAGCGGCTGAGTTTGTAGAACATTCAAGTCTAGCTGCCGGAGCTGTTGTAGATCTTTCAAGGGAATATTGTGTTAATGATGGTGGTTCATGCCACTTAGGTTTCAAGGATGAAAGGCTGGAACATGGGCAATCATTTCCTAGAGATGGTAATGGTAATTTTTCTGTTGGCAGGCAGAATTGGAACATGAAATTTAAGGATGCTAACTCTACTGCTCAAGCAGCGGCTGAGTTTGCAGAACATGCAAGCCTCGCTGCCAGAGCTGTTGTAGAACTTTAAAGGCAATATTGTGTTGATAATGGTGGTTCATGCCACTTAGGTTTCAAGGATGAAAGGTTGGAACATGGGCAATCATTTCCTGGAGATGGTAATGGTAATTTTTCTGTTGGCAGGCAGAATTGGAACATGAAATTTAAGAATGCTACCTCTGCTGCTCAAGCAGCAGCTGAGTTTGCAGAACATGCAAGCATAGCTACCAGAGCTGTTGTAGAACTTTCAAACCAATATTTTGTTCATGATGGGGGTTCATCCCACTTAGGTTTCAAGGATTAAAGGTTGGAACATGGGAAATCATTTCCTAGAGATGGCAATGGTAATTTTTCTGTTGGCAGGCAGAATTGGAACATGAAATTTATGGATGCTACCTCTGCTGCTCAAGCAGTGGCTAAGTTTGCAGAACATGCAAGCCTAGCTGCCAGAGCTGTTGTAGAACTTTCAAGGCAATATTGTGTTGATGATGGTGGATCATGCCACTTAGGTTTCAAGGATGAAAGGTTGGAACGTGGGCATTCATTACCTGGAGATCGTAATGGTATTTTTTCTGTTAGCAGGTAGAATTGGAACATGTAATTTAAGGATGCTACCTCTGCTGCTCAAGCAGTGGCTGAGTTTGTAGAACATGCAAGCCTAGCTGCCAGAGCTGTTGTAGAACTTTACAGGCAATATTGTGTTGATGATGGTGGTTCATGCCACTTAGGTTTCTAGGATGAAAGGTTGGAACATGGGCAATCATTTCCTGGAGATGGTAATGGTAATTGTTTTGTTGGCAGGCAGAATTGGAACATGAAATTTAAGGATGCTACCTCTGCTGCTCAAGCAGCGGCTGAGTTTGTAGAACATGCAAGCCTAGCTGCCAGAGCTGTTGTAGAACTTTCAAGGCAATATTGTGTTGATGATGGTGGTTCATGCCACTTAGGTTTCAAGGATGAAAGGTTGGAACATGGGCAATCATTTCCTGGAGATGGTAATGGTAATTTTTCTATTGGCAGGAAGAATTGGAACATGAAATTTATGGATGCTACCTCTGCTGCTCAAGCAGCGACTGAGTTTGCAGAACATGCAAGCCTAGCTGCTAGAGCTGTTGTAGAACTTTCAAGGCAATATTGTGTTGATGATGGTGGTTCATGCCACTTAGGTTTCAAGGATGAAAGGTTGGAACATGGGCAGTCATTTCCTGGAGATGGTAATGGTAATTTTTCTGTTAGCAAGTAGAATTTGAACATGAAATTTAAGGATGCTACCTCGGCTGATCAAGCAGCGGCTGAGTTTGTAGAACATTCAAGCCTAGCTGCCGGAGCTGTTGTAGATCTTTCAAGGGAATATTGTGTTGATGATGGTGGTTCATGCCACTTAGGTTTCAAGGATGAAAGGCTGGAACATGGGCAATCATTTCCTAGAGATGGTAATGGTAATTTTTCTGTTGGCAGGCAGAATTGGAACATGAAATTTAAGGATGCTAACTCTACTGCTCAAGCAGCGGCTGAGTTTGCAGAACATGCAAGCCTCGCTGCCAGAGCTGTTGTAGAACTTTAAAGGCAATATTGTGTTGATAATGGTGGTTCATGCCACTTAGGTTTCAAGGATGAAAGGTTGGAAAATGGGCAATCATTTCCTGGAGATGGTAATGGTAATTTTTCTGTTGGCAGGCAGAATTGGAACATGAAATTTAAGAATGCTACCTCTGCTGCTCAAGCAGCAGCTGAGTTTGCAGAACATGCAAGCATAGCTGCCAGAGCTGTTGTAGAACTTTCAAACCAATATTTTGTTCATGATGGGGGTTCATGCCACTTAGATTTCAAGGATGAAAGGTTGGAACATGGGAAATCATTTCCTAGAGATGGCAATGGTAATTTTTCTGTTGGCAGGCAGAATTGGAACATGAAATTTATGGATGCTACCTCTGGCTGCTCAAGCAGTGGCTAAGTTTGCAGAACATGCAAGCCTAGCTGCCAGAGCTGTTGGAGAACTTTCAAGGCAATATTGTGTTGATGATGGTGGATCATGCCACTTAGGTTTCAAGGATGAAAGGTTGGAACGTGGGCATTCATTTCCTGGAGATCGTAATGGTATTTTTTCTGTTAGCAGGTAGAATTGGAACATGTAATTTAAGGATGCTACCTCTGCTGCTCAAGCAGTGGCTGAGTTTGTAGAACATGCAAGCCTAGCTGCCAGAGCTATTGTAGAACTTTAAAGGCAATATTGTGTTGATAATGGTGGTTCATGCCACTTAGGTTTCAAGGATGAAAGGTTGGAACATGGGCAATCATTTCCTGGAGATGGTAATGGTAATTGTTCTGTTGGCAGGCAGAATTGGAACATGAAATTTATGGATGCTACCTCTGCTGCTCAAGCAGCGGCTGAGTTTGCAGAACATGCAAGCCTAGCTGCCAGAGCTGTGGTAGAACTTTCAAGGCAATATTGTGTTGATGATGGTGGTTCATGCCACTTAGGTTTCAAGGATGAAAGGTTGGAACATGGGCAATCATTTCCTGGAGATGGTAATGGTAATTTTTCTGTTGGCAGGCAGAATTGGAACATAAAATTTAAGGATGCTACATCTGCTGCTCAAGCAGCGGCTAAGTTTGCAGAACATGCAAGCCTAGCTGCCAGAGCTGTGGTAGAACTTTCAAGGCAATATTGTGTAGATGATGGTGGTTCATGCCACTTAGGTTTCAAGGATGAAAGGTTGGAACATGGGCAATCATTTCCTGGAGATGGTAATGGTAATTTTTCTGTTGGCAGGCAGAATTGGAACATGAAATTTAAGGATGCTACCTCTGCTGCTCAAGCAGCGGCTGAGTTTGCAGAACATGCAAGCCTAGCTGCCAGAGCTGTTGTAGAACTTTCAAGGCAATATTGTGTTGATGATGGTGGTTCATGCCACTTAGGTTGCAGGCAGAATTGGAACATGAAATTTAAGGATGCTACCTCTGCTGCTCAAGCAGCGGCTGAGTTTGCAGAACATGCAAGCCTAGTTGCCATAGCTGTTGTAGAATTTTCAAGGCAATATTGTGTTGATAATGGTGGTTCATGCCACTTAGGTTTCAAGGATTAAAGGTTGGAACACGGGCAATCATTTCCTGGAGATGGTAATGGTAATTTTTCTATTGGCAGGCATAATTGGAACACGAAATTTATGGATGCTACCTCTGCTGCTCAAGCATCGGCTGAGTTTACAGAACATGCAAGCCTAGCTGCCAGAGCTGTTGTAGAACTTTCAAGGCAATATTGTGTTGATGATGGTGGTTCATGCCACTTAGGTTTCAAGGATGAAGGGTTGGAACATGGGCAATCATTTCCTGGAGATGGTAATGGTAAATTTTTTGTTGGCAGGCAAAATTGGAACATGAAATTTAAGGATGCTACCTCTGCTGCTCAAGCAGCGGCTGAGTTTGCAGAACATGCAAGCCTAGCTGCCAGAGCTGTTGTAGAACTTTCAAGGCAATATTGTGTTGATGATGGTGGTTCATGCCACTTAGGTTTCAAGGATGAAAGGTTGGAACATGGGCAATCATTTCCTAGAGATGGTAATGGTAATTTTTCTGTTGGCAGACAGAATTGGAACATGAAATTTAAGGATGCTACCTCTGCTGCTCAAGCAGCGGCTGAGTTTGTAGAACATGCAAGCCTAGCTGCCAGAGCTGTTGTAGAACTTTCAAGGCAATATTGTGTTGATGATGGTGGTTCATGCCACTTAGGTTTCAAGGATGAAAGGTTGGAACATGGGCAATCATTTCCTGGAGATGGTAATGGTAATTTTTCTATTGGCAGGCAGAATTGGAACATGAAATTTATGGATGCTACCTCTGCTGCTCAAGCAGCGACTGAGTTTACAGAACATGCAAGCCTAGCTGCCAGAGCTGTTGTAGAACTTTCAAGGCAATATTGTGTTGATGATGGTGGTTCATGCCACTTAGGTTTCAAGGATGAAAGGTTGGAACATGGGCAATCATTTCCTGGAGATGGTAATGGTAATTTTTCTGTTGGCAGGCAGAATTAGAACACGAAATTTATGGATGCTACCTCTGCTCGGCTGATTTTGCATAACATGCAAGCCTAGCTGCCAGAGCAGTTGTAGAACTTTCAAGGCAATATTGTGTTGATGATGGTGGTTCATGCCACTTAGGTTTCTAGGATGAAAGGTTGGAACATGGGCAATCATTTCCTTGAGATGGTAATGGTAATTTTTCTGTTGGCAGGCAGAATTGGAACATGAAATTTAAGGATGCTACCTATGCTGCTCAAGCAGCGGCTAAGTTTGCAGAACATGCAAGCCTAGCTGCAAGAGTTATTGTAGAACTTTCAATGCAATATTGTGTTGATGATGGTGGATCATGCCACTTAGGTTTCAAGGATGAAAGGTTGGAACGTGGGCATTCATTTCCTGGAGATGGTAATGGTAATTTTTTTGTTAGCAGGTAGAATTAGAACATGAAATTTAAGGATGCTACCTCTGCTGATCAAGCAGCGGCTGAGTTTGTAGAACATTCAAGCCTAGCTACCAGAGCTGTTGTAGATCTTTCAAGGGAATATTGTGTTGATGATGGTGGTTCATGCCATTTAGGTTTCAAGGATGAAAGGCTGGAACATGGGCAAGGATTTGAGTTTGCAGAGCATGTAGGCCTAGCTACCAGAGCTGTTGTAGAACTTTCAAGGCGATTTTGAGTTGATGATGGTGGTTCATGCCACTTAGGTTTCAAGGATTAAAGGTTGGAACATGGACAATCATTTCCTAGAGATGGTAATGGTAATTTTTATTTTGGCAGGCAGAATTGGAACATGAAATTTAAGGATGCTACCTCTGCTGCTCAAGCAGCGGCTGAGTTTGCAGAGCATGTAGGCCTAGCTACCAGAGCTGTTGTAGAACTTTCAAGGCGATTTTGAGTTGATGATGGTGGTTCATGCCACTTAGGTTTCAAGGATTAAAGGTTGGAACATGGACAATCATTTCCTTGCGATGGTAATGGTAATATTTCTGTTGGCAGGCAGAAATGGAACATGAAATTTAAGGATACTACCTATGCTGCTCAAGCAGCGGCTGAGTTTGCAGAACATGCAAGCCTCGCTGCCAGAGCTGTTGTAGAACTATCATGGCAATATTGTGTTGATGATGGTGGTTCATGCCACATAGGTTTCAAGGATGAAAGGCTGGAACATGGGCAATCATTTCCTAGAGATGTTAATGGTAATTTTCTGTTGGCAGGCGGAATTGGAACATGAAATTTAAGGATGCTAACTCTGTTGCTCAAGCAGCGGCTGAGTTTGCAGAACATGCAAGCCTAGCTGCCAGAGCTATTGTTGAACTTTCAAGGCAATATTGAGTTGATGATGGTGGTTCATGCCACTTAGATTCAAGGATGAAAGGTTGGAACATGGGCAATCATTTCCTGGAGATGGTAATGGTAATTTTTCTGTTGGCAGGCAGAATTGGAACATGAAATTTAAGGATGCTAACTCTACTGCTCAAGCAGCGGCTGAGTTTGTATAACATGCAAGCCTCGCTGCCAGAGCTGTTGTAGAACTTTCAATGCAATATTGTGTTGATAATGGTGGTTCATGCCACTTAGGTTTCAAGGATGAAAGGTTGGAACATGGGCAATCTTTTCCTGGAGATGGTAATGGTAATTTTTCTGTTGGCAGGCAGAATTGGAACATGAAATTTAAGAATGCTACCTCTGCTGCTCAACCAGCGGCTGAGTTTGCAGAACATGCAAGCCTAGATGCCAGAGCTGTTGTAGAACTTTCAAGGCAATATTGTGTTGATGATGGTGGTTCATGCCACTTAGGTTTCAAGGATGAAAGGTTGGAACATGGGAAATCATTTCCTAGAGATGGCAATGGTAATTTTTCTGTTGGCAGGCAGAATTAAAACATGAAATTTAAGGATGCTACCTCTGCTGCTCAAGCAGCGGCTGAGTTTGCAGAACATCAAAGCCTAGCTGCCAGAGCTGTTGTAGAACTTTCAAGGCAATATTGTGTTGATGATGGTGGTCCATGCCACTTAGGTTTTAAGGATGAAAGGTTGGAACATGGGTAATCATTTCCTAGAGATGGTAATGGTAATTTATCTGTTGGCAGGCAGAATTGGAACATGAAATTTAAGGATGCTACCTCTGCTGCTCAAGCAGCGGCTGAGTTTGCAGAACATGCAAGCCTAGCTACCAGAGCTGTTGTAGAACTTTCAAGGAGCGGCTGAGTTTGCAGAACATGCAAGCCTAGCTACCAGAGCTGTTGTAGAACTTTAAAGGCAATATTGTGTTGATGATGGTGGTTCATGCCACTTAGGTTTCAAGGATGTAAGGTTGGAACATGGGCA
Source organism: Nicotiana tomentosiformis (assembly GCF_000390325.3). Classification (NCBI taxonomy): domain Eukaryota; kingdom Viridiplantae; phylum Streptophyta; class Magnoliopsida; order Solanales; family Solanaceae; genus Nicotiana; species Nicotiana tomentosiformis. The sequence goes on along the minus strand of NW_027174746.1, from coordinate 28,021 downwards.
ATCATTTCCTAGAGATGTTAATGGTAATTTTCTGTTGGCAGGCGGAATTGGAACATGAAATTTAAGGATGCTAACTCTGTTGCTCAAGCAGCGGCTGAGTTTGCAGAACATGCAAGCCTCGCTTCCAAAGCTGTTGTAGAACTTTCAAGGCAATATTGTGTTGATGATGGTGGTTCATGCCACTTAGGTTTCAAGGATGAAAGGTTGGAACATGGGCAATCATTTCCTAGAGATGGTAATGGTAAATTTTCTGTTTGTAGGTAGAATTGGAACATGAAATTTAAGGATGCTAACTCTGTTGCTCAAGCAGCGGCTGAGTTTGCAGAACATGCAAGCCTAGCTGCCAGAGCTATTGTAGAACTTTCAAGGCAATATTGAGTTGATGATGGTGGTTCATGCCACTTAGATTCAAGGATGAAAGGTTGGAACATGGGCAATCATTTCCTGGAGATGGTAATGGTAATTTTTCTGTTGGCAGGCAGAATTGGAACATGAAATTTAAGGATGCTAACTCTACTGCTCAAGCAGCGGCTGAGTTTGTATAACATGCAAGCCTCGCTGCCAGAGCTGTTGTAGAACTTTCAATGCAATATTGTGTTGATAATGGTGGTTCATGCCACTTAGGTTTCAAGGATGAAAGGTTGGAACATGGGCAATCTTTTCCTGGAGATGGTAATGGTAATTTTTCTGTTGGCAGGCAGAATTGGAACATGAAATTTAAGAATGCTACCTCTGCTGCTCAACCAGTGGCTGAGTTTGCAGAACATGCAAGCCTAGCTGCCAGAGCTGTTGTAGAACTTTCAAGGCAATATTGTGTTGATGATGGTGGTTCATGCCACTTAGGTTTCAAGGATGAAAGGTTGGAACATGGGAAATCATTTCCTAGAGATGGCAATGGTAATTTTTCTGTTGGCAGGCAGAATTAAAACATGAAATTTAAGGATGCTACCTCTGCTGCTCAAGCAGCGGCTGAGTTTGCAGAACATCAAAGCCTAGCTGCCAGAGCTGTTGTAGAACTTTCAAGGCAATATTGTGTTGATGATGGTGGTCCATGCCACTTAGGTTTTAAGGATGAAAGGTTGGAACATGGGTAATCATTTCCTAGAGATGGTAATGGTAATTTATCTGTTGGCAGGCAGAATTGGAACATGAAATTTAAGGATGCTACCTCTGCTGCTCAAGCAGCGGCTGAGTTTGCAGAACATGCAAGCCTAGCTACCAGAGCTGTTGTAGAACTTTCAAGGAGCGGCTGAGTTTGCAGAACATGCAAGCCTAGCTACCAGAGCTGTTGTAGAACTTTAAAGGCAATATTGTGTTGATGATGGTGGTTCCTGCCACTTAGGTTTCAAGGATGTAAGGTTGGAACATGGGCAATCATTTCCTGGAGATGGTAATGGTAATTTTCCTGTTGGCAGGCAGAATTGGAACATGAAATTTAAGGATGCGACCTCTGCCGCTCAAGCAGCGGCTGAGTTTGCATAACATGCAAACCTAGCTGCCAGAGTTTTTGTAGAACTTTCAAGGCAATATTGTGTTGATGATGGTGGTTCATGCCACTTAGGTTTCAAGGATGAAAGGTTGGAGCATGGGAAATCATTTCCTAGAGATGTTAATGGTAATGTTTCTGTTGGTAGGGAGAATTGGAACATGAAATTTAAGGATGCTACCTCTGCTGCTCAAGGAGCGGCTGAGTTTGCAGAACATGCAAGCCTAGCTGCCAGAGCTGTTGTAGAACTTTAAAGGCAATATTGTGTTGATGATGGTGGTTCATGCCACTTAGATTTCAAGGATGAAAGGTTGGAACATGGGCAATCATTTCCTGGAGATGGTAATGGTAAATCTTCTATTGGCAGGCAGAATTGGAACATGAAATTTATGGATGCTACCTCTGCTGCTCAAGCAGCGGCTGAGTTTGCAGAACATGCAAGCCTAGCTGCCAGAACTGTTGTAGAACATTCAAGGCAAGATTGTGTTGCTGATAGTGGTGGTTCATGCCACTTAGGTTTCAAGGATGTAAGGTTGGAACATGGGCAATCATTTCCTGGAGATGGTAATGGTAATTTTCCTGTTGGCAGGCAGAATTGGAACATGAAATTTAAGGATGCTACCTCTGCCGCTCAAGCAGCGGCTGAGTTTGCATAACATGCAAACCTAGCTGCCAGAGTTTTTGTAGAACTTTAAAGGCAATATTGTGTTGATGATGGTGGTTCATGCCATTTAGTTTTCAAGGATAAAAGGTTGGAACATGAGCAATCATTTCCTGGAGATGGTAATGGTAATTTTTTTGTTGGCAGGCAGAATTGGAACATGAAATTTAAGAATGCTACCCCTGCTACTCAAGCAGCGGCTGAGTTTGCATAACATGCAAGCCTAGCTGCCAGAGCTGTTGTAGAACTCTCAAGGCCATATTGTGTTGATGATGGTGGTTCATGCCACTTAGGTTTCAAGGATGAAAGGTTGGAACATGGGCAATCATTTCCTAGAGATGTTAATGGTAATTTTCTGTTGGCAGGCAGAATTGGAACATGAAATTTAAGGATGTCAACTCTGTTGCTCAAGCAGCGGCTGAGTTTATAGAAGATGCAAGCCTCGCTTCCAAAGCTGTTGTAGAACTTTCAAGGCAATATTGTGTTGATGATGGTGGTTCATGCCACTTAGGTTTCAAGGATGAAAGGTTGGAACATGGGCAATCATTTCCTGGAGATCGTAATGGTAATTTTTCTGTTCGCAGGCAGAATTGGAACATGAAATTTATGGATGCTACCTCTGCTGCTCAAGCAGCGGCTGAGTTTGCAGAACATGCAAGCCTAGCTACCAGAGCTGTTGTAGAACTTTAAAGGCAATATTGTGTTGATGATGGTGGTTCATGCCACTTAGGTTTCAAGGATGTAAGGTTGGAACATGGGCAATCATTTCCTGGAGATGGTAATGGTAATATTCCTGTTGGCAGGCAGAATTGGAACATGAAATTTAAGGATGCTACCTCTGCTGCTCAAGCAGCGGCTGAGTTTGCATAACATGCAAACCTAGCTGCCAGAGTTTTTGTAGAACTTTCAAGGCAATATTGTGTTGATGATGGTGGTTCATGCCACTTAGGTTTCAAGGATGAAAGGTTGGAGCATGGGAAATCATTTCCTAGAGATGTTAATGGTAATTTTTCTGTTGGTAGGCAGAATTGGAACATGAAAATTTAAGGATGCTACCTCTACTGCTCAAGCAGCGGCTGAGTTTGCAGAACATGCAAGCCTAGCTGCCAGAGCTGTTGTAGAACTTTAAAGGCAATATTGTGTTGATGATGGTGGTTCATGCCACTTAGGTTTCAAGGATGAAAGGTTGGAACATGGGCAATCATTTCCTGGAGATGGTAATGGTAATTTTTCTGTTGGCAGGCAGAATTGGAACATGAAATTTATGGATGCTACCTCTGCTGCTCAAGCAGCGGCTGAGTTTGCAGAACATGCAAGCCTAGCTGCCAGAACTGTTGTAGAACATTCAAGGCAAGATTGTGTTGCTGATAGTGGTGGTTCATGCCACTTAGGTTTCAAGGATGTAAGGTTAGAACATGGGCAATCATTTCCTGGAGATGGTAATGGTAATTTTCCTGTTGGCAGGCAGAATTGGAACATGAAATTTAAGGATGCTACCTCTGCCGCTCAAGCAGCGGCTGAGTTTGCATAACATGCAAACCTAGCTGCCAGAGTTTTTGTAGAACTTTAAAGGCAATATTGTGTTGATGATTGTGGTTCATGCCACTTAGGTTTCAAGGATGAAAGGTTGGAACATGGGCAATCATTTCCTGGAGATCGTAATGGTAATTTTTCTGTTCGCAGGCAGAATTGGAACATGAAATTTATGGATGCTACCTCTGCTGCTCAAGCAGCGGCTGAGTTTGCAGAACATGCAAGCCTAGCTACCAGAGCTGTTGTAGAACTTTAAAGGCAATATTGTGTTGATGATGGTGGTTCATGCCACTTAGGTTTCAAGGATGTAAGGTTGGAACATGGGCAATCATTTCCTGGAGATGGTAATGGTAATTTTCCTGTTGGCAGGCAGAATTGGAACATGAAATTTAAGGATGCTACCTCTGCTGCTCAAGCAGCGGCTGAGTTTGCATAACATGCAAGCCTAGCTGCCAGAGCTGTTGTAGAACTCTCAAGGCAATATTGTGTTGATGATGGTGGTTCATGCCACTTAGGTTTCAAGGATGAAAGGTTGGAACATGGGCAATCATTTCCTAGAGATGTTAATGGTAATTTTCTGTTGGCAGGCAGAATTGGAACATGAAATTTAAGGATGCTAACTCTGTTGCTCAAGCAGCGGCTGAGTTTATAGAACATGCAAGCCTCGCTTCCAAAGCTGTTGTAGAACTTTCAAGGCGATATTGTGTTGATGATGGTGGTTCATGCCACTTAGGTTTCAAGGATGAAAGGTTGGAACATGGGCAATCATTTCCTGGAGATCGTAATGGTAATTTTTCTGTTCGCAGGCAGAATTGGAACATGAAATTTATGGATGCTACCTCTGCTGCTCAAGCAGCGGCTAAGTTTGCAGAACATGCAAGCCTAGCTACCAGAGCTGTTGTAGAACTTTAAAGGCAATATTGTGTTGATGATGGTGGTTCATGCCACTTAGGTTTCAAGGATGTAAGGTTGGAACATGGGCAATCATTTCCTGGAGATGGTAATGGTAATTTTCCTGTTGGCAGGCAGAATTGGAACATGAAATTTAAGGATGCTACCTCTGCTGCTCAAGGAGCGGCTGAGTTTGCAGAACATGCAAGCCTAGCTGACAGAGCTGTTGTAGAACTTTAAAGGAAATATTGTGTTGATGATGGTGGTTCATGCCACTTAGATTTCAAGGATGAAAGGTTGGAACATGGGCAATCATTTCCTGGAGATGGTAATGGTAAATTTTCTGTTGGTAGGCAGAATTGGAACATGAAATTTAAGGATGCTACCTCTACTGCTCAAGCAGCGGCTGAGTTTGCAGAACAATCAAGCCTAACTGCCAGAGTTGTTGTAGAACTTTAAAGGCAATATTGTGTTGACGATGGTGGTTCATGCCATTTAGTTTTCAGGGATAAAAAGTTGGAACATGAGCAATCATTTCCTGGAGATGGATATGGTAATTTTTTTGTTGGCAGGCAGAATTGGAACATGAAATTTAAGAATGCTACCCCTGCTGCTCAAGCAGCGGCTGAGTTTGCATAACATGCAAGCCTAGCTGCCAGAGCTGTTGTAGAACTCTCAAGGCAATATTGTGTTGATGATGGTGGTTCATGCCACTTAGATTTCAAGGATGATAGGTTGGAACATGGGCAATCATTTCCTGGAGATGGTAATGGTAAATTTTCTGTTGGTAGGCAGAATTGGAACATGAAATTTAAGGATGCTACCTCTGCTGCTCAAGCAGCGGCTGAGTTTGCAGAACATGAAAGCCTAGCTGGTAGAGCTGTTGTAGAACGATAAAGGCAAGATTGTGTTGATGATGGTGGTGGTCCATGCCACTTAGGTTTCAAGGATGAAAGGTTAGAACATGGGCAATCATTTCCTGGAGATGGTAATGGTAAATTTTCTGTTGGTAGGCAGAATTGGAACATGAAATTTAAGGATGCTACCTCTGCTTCTCAAGCAGCGACTGAGTTTACAGAACACTCAAGTCTCGCTGCCAGAGCTGTTATAGAACTTTAAAGGCAATATTGTGTTGATGATGGTGGTTCATGCCACTTAGTTTTCAAGGATAAAAGGTTGGAACATGAGCAATCATTTCCTGGAGATGGTAATGGTAATTTTTCTGTTGGCAGGCAGAATTGGAACATAAAATTTAAAGATGCTACCCCTGCTACTCAAGCATCAACTGAGTTTGCACAATATGCAAGCCTAGCTGCCAGAGCTGTTGTAGTACTTTCAAGGCAATATTGTGTTGATGATGGTGGTTCATGCCACTTAGGTTTCAAGGATGAAAGGTTGGAACATGGGCAATCATTTCCTGGAGATGGAAATGGTAATTTTTCTGTTGGCAGGAAGAATTGGAACATGAAATTTAAGTATGCTACCTCTGCTGCTCAAGCAGCGACTGAGTTTGCATAACATGCAAACCTAGCTGCCAGAGCTGTTGTAGAACTTTCAAGGCAATATTATGTTGATGATGGTGGTTCATGCCACTTAGGTTTCAAGGATGATAGGTTGGAACATGGGCAATTATTTCCTGGAGATGGTAATGGTAATTTTTCTGTTGGCAGGAAGAATTGGAACATGAAATTTAAGAATGCTACCGATGCTGCTCAAGCAGCGGCTGAGTTTGCAGAACATGCAAGCCTAGCTTCCAGAGCTGTTGTAGAACTTTCAAGGTAATGTTGTGTTGATGATGGTGGTTCATGCCACTTAGGTTTCTAGGATGAAAGGTTGGAACATGGGCAATCATTTCCTAGAGATGGTAATGGTAATTTTTCTGTTGGCAGGCAGAATTGGAACATGAAATTTAAGGATGCTACCTCTGCTGCATAAGCAGCGGCTGAGTTTGGAGAACATGCAAGCCTAGCTGCCAGAGCTGTTGGAGAACTTTCAAGGCAATATTATGTTGATTAGGGTGGTTCATGCCACTTAGGTGTCAAGGATGAAAGGTTGGAACATGGGCAAGCATTTCCTGGAGATTGTTATGGTAATTTTTCTGTTGGCAAGAAGAATTGGAACATGAAATTTAAGGATGCTACCTCTGCTGCTCAAGCAGCGGCTGAGTTTGCAGAACATTCAAGCCTAACTGCCAGAGCTGTTGTAGAACTTTAAAGGTAATATTGTGTTGATGATGGTTGTTCATGCCACTTAGTTTTCAAGGATGAAAGGTTGGAATACGAGCAATCATTTCCTGGAGATGGTAATGGTAATTTTTCTGTTGGCAGGAAGAATTGGAACATGAAATTTAAGGATGCTAACTTTGTTGCTCAAGCAGCGGCTGAGTTTGCAGAACATGCAAGCCTCACTGCCAGAGCTGTTGTAGAACTTTCAAGGCAATATTGTGTTGATGATGGTGGTTCATGCCACTTAGGTTTCTAGGATGAAAGTTTGGAACATGGGCAATCATTTCCTAGAGATGGTAATGGTAATATTTCTGTTGGCAGGCAAAATTGGAACATGAAATTTAAGGATGCTACCTCTGCTGCTCAAGGAGCGGCTGAGTTTGCATAACATGCAAACCTAGCTGCCAGAGTTGTTGTAGAACTTTCAAGGCAATATTGTGTTTATGATGGTGGTTCGTGCCACTTAGGTTTCAAGGATGAAAGGTTGGAACATGGGAAATCATTTCTTAGAGATGTTAATGGTAATTTTTCTGTTGGCAGGCAGAATTGGAACATGAAATTTAAGGATGCTACCTCTGCTGCTCAAGGAGCGGCTGAGTTTGCAGAACATGCAAGCCTAGCTGCCAGAGCCGTTGTAGAACATTAAAGGCAATATTGTGTTGATGATGGTAATTCATGCCACTTAGGTTTCAAGGATGAAAGGTTGGAACATAGGCAATCATTTCCTGGAGATGGTAATGGTAAATTTTTTGTTGGCAGGCAGAATTGGAACATGAAATTTAAGGATGGTACCTCTGCTGCTCAAGTAGCGCCTGAGTTTGCATAACATGCAAACCTAGCTGCCAGAGTTGTTGTAGAACTTTCAAGTCAATATTGTGTTGATGATGGTGGTTCATGCCATTTAGGTTTCAAGGATGAAAGGTTGGAACATGGGAAATCATTTCCTTGAGATGGTAATTGTAATTTTTCTGTTGGTAGGCAGAATTAAAACATGAAATTTAAGGATGCTACCTCTGCTGCTCAAGCAGCGGCTGAGTTTGCAGAACATGAAAGCCTAGCTGCCAGAGCTGTTGTAGAACTTTCAAGGCAATATTGTGTTGATGATGCTGGTTCATGCCACTTAGGTTTCAAGGATGAAAGGTTGGAACATGGGCAATCATTTCCTGGAGATGGTAATGGTAATTTTTCTGTTGGCAGGCAGAATTGGAACATGAAATTTAAGGATGCTACTTTTGCTGCTCAAGCAGCGACTGAGTTTGCAAAATATGCAAGCCTAGCTGCCAGAGCTGTTGTAGAACTTTAACGGTAATATTGTGTTGATGATGGTGGTTCATGCCACTTAGGTTTCAAGGATGAAAGGTTGAAACATGGGAAATCATTTCCTTGAGATGGTAATGGTAATTTTTCTGTTGGCAGGCAGAATTGGAACATGAAATTTAAGGATGCTACCTCTGCTGCTCAAGCAGCGGCTGAGTTTGCAGAACATGCAAGCCCAGCTGCCAGAGCTGTTGTAGAACATTAAAGGCAATATTGTGTTGATGATGGTAATTCATGCCACTTAGGTTTCAAGTATGAAAGGTTGGAACATAGGCAATCATTTCCTGGAGATGGTAATGGTAAATTTTTTGTTGGCAGGCAGAATTGGAACATGAAATTTAAGGATGCTACCTCTGCTGCTCAAGTAGCGCCTGAGTTTGCATAACATGCAAACCTAGCTGCCAGAGTTGTTGTAGAACTTTCAAGGCAATATTGTGTTGATGATGGTGGTTCATGCCATTTAGGTTTCAAGGATGAAAGGTTGGAACATGGGAAATCATTTCCTTAAGATGGTAATTGTAATTTTTCTGTTGGCAGGCAGAATTAAAACATGAAATTTAAGGATGCTACCTCTGCTGCTCAAGCAGCGGCTGAGTTTGCAGAACATGAAAGCCTAGCTGCCAGAGCTGTTGTAGAACTTTCAAGGCAATATTGTGTTGATGATGCTGGTTCATGCCACTTAGGTTTCAAGGATGAAAGGTTGGAACATGGGCAATCATTTCCTGGAGATGGTAATGGTAATTTTTCTGTTGGCAGGCAGAATTGGAACATGAAATTTAAGGATGCTACTTTTGCTGCTCAAGCAGCGACTGAGTTTGCAAAATATGCAAGCCTAGCTGCCAGAGCTGTTGTAGAACTTTAACGGTAATATTGTGTTGATGATGGTGGTTCATGCCACTTAGGTTTCAAGGATGAAAGGTTGAAACATGGGAAATCATTTCCTTGAGATGGTAATGGTAATTTTTCTGTTGGCAGGCAGAATTGGAACATGAAATTTAAGGATGCTACCTCTGCTGCTCAAGCATCGGCTGAGTTTGCAGAACATGCAAGCCTAGCTGCCAGAGTTGTTGTAGAACTTTCAAGGCAATATTGTGTTGATGATGGTGGTTCATGCCATTTAGGTTTCAAGGATGAAAGGTTGGAACATGGGAAATTATTTCCTTGAGATGGTAATTGTAATTTTTCTGTTGGCAGGCAGAATTAAAACATGAAATTTAAGGATGCTACCTCTGCTGCTCAAGCAGCCGCTGAGTTTGCAGAACATGAAAGCCTAGCTGCCAGAGCTATTGTAGAACTTTCAAGGCAATATTGTGTTGATGATGCTGGTTCATGCCACTTAGGTTTCAAGGATGAAAGGTTGGAACATGGGCAATAATTTCCTGGAGATGGTAATGGTAATTTTTCTGTTGGCAGGCAGAATTGGAACATGAAATTTAAGGATGCTACTTTTGCTGCTCAAGCAGCGACTGAGTTTGCAAAATATGCAAGCCTAGCTGCCAGAGCTGTTGTAGAACTTTAACGCTAATATTGTGTTGATGATGGTGGTTCATGCCACTTAGGTTTCAAGGATGAAAGGTTGAAACATGGGAAATCATTTCCTTGAGATAGTAATGGTAATTTTTCTGTTGGCAGGCAGAATTGGAACATGAAATTTAAAGATGCTACCTCTGCTGCTCAAGCAGTGGCTGAGTTTGCAGAACATGCAGGCCTAGCTGCCAGAGCTGTTGTAGAACTTTAAAGGCAATATTGTGTTGATGATGGTGGTTCATGTCACTTAGGTTTCAAGGATTAAAGGTTGAAACGTAGGAAATCAATTCCTTGAGATGGTAATGGTAATTTTTCTGTTGGCAGGCAGAATTGGAACATGAAATTTAAGGATGCTACCTCTACTGCTCAAGCAGCGGCTGAGTTTGCAGAACATGAAAGCCTAACTGCCAGAGCTGTTGAAGAACTTTCAAGGCAATATTGAGTTGATGATGGTGGTTCATGCCACTTAGTTTTTAAGGATGAAAGGTTGGAACATGGGCAATCATTTCCTGGAGATGGTAATGGTAATTTTTCTGTTGGCAGGCAGAATTGGAACATGAAATTTAAGGATGCTAACTCTGTTGCTCAAGCAGCGGCTGAGTTTGCAGAACATGCAAGCCTCACTGCCAGAGTTGTTGTAGAACTTGCAAGGCAATATTGTGTTGATGATGGTGGTTCATGCCACTTAGGTTTCTAGGATGAAAGGTTGGAACATGGGCAATCATTTCCTCGAGCTTGTAATGGTAATATTTCTGTTGGTAGGCAGAATTGGAACATGAGATTTAAGGATGTTACCTCTGCTTCTCAAGCAGTGACTCAGTTTGCAGAACATGCAATCCTAGCTGCCAGAGCTGTTGTAAAACTTTCAAGGCAATATTGTGTTGATGATGGTGGTTCATGCCACTTAGGTTTCAAGGATGAAAGGTTGAAACATGGGCAATCATTTCCTGGAGATGGTAATAGTAATTTTTCTGTTGGGAGGCCGAATTGGAACATGAAATTTATGGATGCTACCTCTGCTGCTCAAGCAGCGGCTGAGTTTGCAGAACATGAAAGCCTAGCTGCCAGAGCTGTTGTAGAACTTTCAAGGCAATATTGTGTTGATGATGGTAGTCCATGCCACTTAGGTTTCAAGGATAAAAGGTTGGAACATGGGCAATCATTTCCTGGAGAAGGTAGTGGTAACTTTTCTGTTAGCAGGCAGAATTGGAACATGAAATTTATGGATGCTACCTCTGCTGCTCAAGCAGCGGATGAGTTTGCAGAACATGCAAGCCTAGCTAATAGAGCTGTTGTAGAACTTTAAAGGCACTATTGTGTTGATGATGGTGGTTCATACCACTTAATTTTCAAGGATGAAAGGTTGGAACATGGGCAATCATTTCCTGGAGATAGTAATGGTAATTTTTCTGTTGGCAGGACAAATTGGAACATGAAATTTAAGGATGCTACCTCTGCTGCTCAAGCAGCGGCTGAGTTTGCAGAACATGCAAGCCTAGTTGCCAAAGCTATTGTAGAACTTTCAAGGCAATATTGTGTTGATGATGGTGGTTCATGCCATTTAGGTTTCAAGGATGAAAGGTTGGAACATGGGAAATCATTTCCTTGAGATGGTAATTGTAATTTTTCTGTTGGCAGGCAGAATTAAAACATGAAATTTAAGGATGCTACCTCTGCTGCTCATGCAGCGGCTGAGTTTGCAGAACATGAAAGCCTAGCTGCCAGAGCTGTTGTAGAACTTTCAAGGCAATATTGTGTTGATGATGGTGGTTCATGCCACTTAGGTTTCAAGGATGAAAGGTTGGAACATGGGCAATCATTTCCTGGAGATGGTAATGGTAAATTTTCTGTTGGCAGGCAGAATTGGAACATGAAATTTAAGGATGCTACCTCTGCTGCTCAAGCAGCGGCTGAGTTTGCAGAACATTCAAGCCTAACTGCCAGAGCTGTTGTAGAACTTTAAAGGTAATATTGTGTTGATGATGGTGGTTCATGCCACTTAGTTTTCAAGGATGAAAGGTTGGAATATGGGCAATCATTTCCTGGAGATGGTAATGGTAATTTTTCTGTTGGCAGGAAGAATTGGAACATGAAATTTAAGAATGCTACCGATGCTGCTCAAGCAGCGGCTGAGTTTGCAGAACATGCAAGCCTAGCTGCCAGAGCTGTTGCAGAACTTTCAAGGCAATATTTTGTTGATGATGGTGGTTCATGCCACTTAGGTTTCTAGGATGAAAGGTTGGAACATAGGCAATCATTTCCTGGAGATGGTAATGGTGATTTTTCTGTTGGCAGGCAGAATTGGAACATGAAATTTAAGGATGCTACCTCTGCTGCTCAAGCAACGGCTGAGTTTGCAAAACATGCAGGCCTAGCTGCCAGAGCTGTTGTAGAACTTTCAAGGCAATATTGAGTTGATGATGGTGGTTCATGCCACTTAGGTTTCAAGGATGAAAGGTTGGAACATGGGCAATCATTTCCTTGAGTTAGTAATGGTAATTTTTCTGTTGGCAGGCAAAATTGGAACATGAAATTTAAGGATGCTACCTATGCTGCTCAAGCAGCGGCTGAGTTTGCAGAACATGTAAGCCTCGCTGCCACAGTTGTTGTAGAACTTTAAAGGCAATATTGTGTTGATGATGGTAGTTCATGCCACATAGGTTTCAAGGATGAAAGGTTGGAACATGGGCAATCATTTCCTAGAGATGGTAATGGTAATTTTTCTGTTAGCAAGCAGAATTGGAACATGAAATTTAAGGATGCTAACTTTGTTGCTCAAGCAGCGGCTGAGTTTGCAGAACATGCAAGCCTCACTTCCAGAGCCGTTGTAGAACTTTCAAGGCAATATTGTGTTGATGATGGTGGTTCATGCCACTTAGGTTTCTACGATGAAAGGTTGGAACATGGGCCATCATTTCCTGGAGATGGTAATGGAAAGTTTTCTATTGGCAAGAAGAATTGGAACATGAAATTATAGGATTCTACCTCAGCTGCTCAAGTAGCGACTGAGTTTGTAGAACATGCAAGCCTAGCGGCCAGAGCTGTTCTAGAACTTTTAAGGTAAGATTATGTTTATGATGGTGGTTCATGCCACTTAGGTTTCAAGGATAAAAGGTTGGAACATGGAAAATCATTTCTTAGAGATGTTAATGGTAATTTTTCTATTGGCAGGCAGAATTGGAACATGAAATTTAAGGATGCTACCTCTGCTGCTCAAGGAGCGGCTGAGTTTGTAGAACATGCAAGCCTAGCTGCCAGAGCTGTTGTAGAACTTTAAAGGCAATATTGTGTTGATGATGGTGGTTCATGCCACTTAGGTTTCAAAGATGAAAAGTTGGAACATAGGCAATCATTTCCTGGAGATGGTAATGGTAAATTTTTTGTTGGTAGGCAGAATTGGAACATGAAATTTAAGGATGCTACCTCTGCTGCTCAAGCAGCGGCTGAGTTTGCATAACATGCAAACCTAGCTTCCAGAGTTGTTGTAGAACTTTCAAGGCAATATTGTGTTTATGATTGTGGTTCATGCCAATTAGGTTTCAAGGATGAAAGGTTGGAACATGGGAAATCATTTCTTAGAGATGTTAATGGTAATTTTTCTGTTGGCAGGCAGAATTGGAACATGAAATTTAAGGATGCTACCTCTGCTGCTCAAGGAGCGGCTGAGTTTGCAGAACATGCAAGCCTAGCTGCCAGAGCTGTTGTAGAACTTTAAAGGCAATATTGTGTTGATGATGGTGGTTCATGCCATTTAGGTTTCAAGGATGAAAGGTTGGAACATGGGCAATCATTTCCTGGAGATGGTAATGGTAATTTTTCTGTTGGAAGGCAGAATTGGAACATGAAATTTAAGGATGCTACTTTTGCTGCTCAAGCAGCAACTGAGTTAGCAAAATATGCAAGCCTAGCTGCCAGAGCTGTTGTAGAACTTTAACGGTAATATTGTGTTGATGATGATGGTTCATGCCACTTATGTTTCAAGGATGAAAGGTTGGAACAAGGGCAATCATTTCCTTGAGATGGTAATGGTAATTTTTCTGTTCGCAGGCAGAGTTGGAACATGAAATTTAAGGATGCTACCTCTGCTGCTCAAGCAGCGGGTGAGTTTGCAGAACATGCAAGCCTAGCTGCCAGAGCTGTTGTAGAACTTTAAAGGCAATATTGTGTTGATGATGGTGGTTCATGCCACTTAGGTTTCAAGGATGAAAGGTTGGAACATGGGCAATCATTTCCTTGAGATGGTAATGGTAATTTTTCTGTTGGCAGGCAGAATTGGAACATGAAATTTAAGGATGCTACCTCTGCTGCTCAAGCAGCGGCTGAGTTTGCAGAACATGCAGGCCTAGCTGCCAGAGCTGTTGTAGAACTTTAAAGGCAATATTGTGTTGATGATGGTGGTTCATGCCACTTAGGTTTCAAGGATGAAAGGTTGGAACATGAGCAATAATTTCCTGGAGATGGTAATGGTAATTTTTCTGTTGGCAGGCAGAATTGGAACATGAAATTTAAGGATGCTACCTCTGCTGCTCAAGCAACGGCTGCATTTGCAGAACATGCAAACCTAGCTGCCAGAGCTGTTGTAGAACTTTCAAGGAAATATTATATTGATGATGGTGGTTCATGCCACTTAGGTTTTACGGATGATAGGTTAGAACATGGGCAATCATTTCCTGGAGATGGTAATGGTAAATTTTCTGTTGGCAGGCAGAATTGGAACATGAAATTTAAGGATGCTACCTCTGCTGCTCAAGCAGCGGCTGCGTTTGCAGAACATTCAAGCCTAACTGCCAGAGCTGTTATAGAACTTTAACGGTAATATTGTGTTGATGATGGTGGTTCATGCCACTTAGTTTTCAAGGATGAATGGTTGGAACATGGGCAATCATTTCCTGGAGATGGTAATGGTAATTTTTCTGTTGGCAGGTGAATTGGAACATGAAATTTAAGGATGCTACCTCTGCTGCTCAAGCAGCGGCTGAGTTTGCAGAACATGAAAGCCTAACTGCCAGAGCTGTTGTAGAACTTTCAAGGCAATATTGTGTTGATAATGGAGGTCCATGCCACTTAGGTTTCAAGGATGATAGGTTGGAACATGGGCAATCATTTCCTTGAGATGGTAATGGTAAATTTTCTGTTGGCAGGCAGAATTGGAACATGAAATTTAAGGATGCTACCTCTGCTGCTCAAGCAGCGGCTGAGTTTGCAGAATATGCAAGCCTAACTGCCAGAGATGTTGTAGAACTTTCAAGGCAATATTGTGTTGATGATGGTGGTTCATGCCACTTAGGTTTCAAGGATGATAGGTTGGAATATGGGCAATCATTTCCTGGAGATGGTAATGGTAATTTTTCTATTGGCAGGCAGAATTGGAACATGAAATTTAAGGATGCTACCTCTGCTACTCAAGCAGCGGCTCAGTTTGCAGAACATGCAGGCCTAGCTGCCAGAGCTGTTGTAGAACTTTCAAGGCAATATTGAGTTGATGATGGTGGTTCATGCCACTTAGGTTTCAAGGATGAAAGGTTGGAACATGGGCAATCATTTCCTTGAGATAGTAATGGTAATTTTTCTGTTGGCAGGCAAAATTGGAACATGAAATTTAAGGATGCTACCTATGCTGCTCAAGCAGCGGCTGAGTTTGCAGAACATGTAAGCCTCGCTGCCACAGCTGTTGTAGAACTTTAAAGGCAATATTGTGTTGATGATGGTAGTTCATGCCACATAGGTTTCAAGGATGAAAGGTTGGAACATGGGCAATCATTTCCTAGAGATGGTAATGGTAATTTTTCTGTTAGCAAGAAGAATTGGAACATGAAATTTAAGGATGCTAACTTTGTTGCTCAAGCAGCGGCTGGGTTTGCAGAACATGCAAGCCTCACTGCCAGAGCTGTTGTAGAACTTTCAAGGCAATATTGTGTTGATGATGGTGGTTCATGCCACTTAGGTTTCTAGGATGAAAGGTTGGAACATGGGCAATCATTTCCTGGAGATGGTAATGGTAATATTTCTGTTGGCAGGCAGAATTGGAACATGAAATTTAAGGATGCTACCTCTGCTGCTCAAGCAGCAGCTGAGTTTGCATAACATGCAAACCTAGCTGCCAGAGTTGTTCTAGAACTTTTAAGGTAAGATTGTGTTTATGATGGTGGTTCATGCCACTTAGGTTTCAAGGATGAAAGGTTGGAACATGGGAAATCATTTCTTAGAAATGTTAATGGTAATTTTTCTATTGGCAGGCAGAATTGGAACATGAAATTTAAGGATGCTACCTCTGCTGCTCAAGGAGCGGCTGAGTTTGCAGAACATGCAACCCTAGCTGCCAGAGCTGTTGTAGAACTTTAAAGGCAATATTGTGTTGATGATGGTGGTTCATGCCACTTATGTTTCAAGGATGAAAAGTTGGAACATAGGCAATCATTTCCTGGAGATGGTAATGGTAAATTTTTTGTTGGTAGGCAAAATTGGAACATGAAATTTAAGGATGCTACCTCTGCTGCTCAAGCAGCGGCTGAGTTTGCATAACATGCAAACCTAGCTTCCAGAGTTGTTGTAGAACTTTCAAGGCAATATTGAGTTGATGATGGTGGTTCATGCCACTTAGGTTTCAAGGATGAAAGGTTGGAACATGGGCAATCATTTCCTTGAGATAGTAATGGTAATTTTTCTGTTGGCAGGCAAAATTGGAACATGAAATTTAAGGATGCTACCTATGCTGCTCAAGCAGCGGCTGAGTTTGCAGAACATGCAAGCCTAGCTGCCAGAGCTGTTGTAGAACTTTAAAGGCAATATTGTGTTGATGATGGTGGTTCATGCCATTTAGGTTTCAAGGATGAAAGGTTGGAACATGGGCAATCATTTCCTGGAGATGGTAATGGTAATTTTTCTGTTGGCAGGCAGAAATGGAACATGAAATTTAAGGATGCAACTTTTGCTGCTCAAGCAGCGACTGAGTTAGCAAAATATGCAAGCCTAGCTGCCAGAGCTGTTGTAGAACTTTAACGGTAATATTGTGTTGATGATGATGGTTCATGCCACTTAGTTTTCAAGGATGAAAGGTTGGAACATGGGCAATCATTTCCTAGAGATAGTAATGGTAATTTTTCTGTTGGCAGGTAGAATTAGAACATGAAATTTAAGGATGCTAACTTTGTTGCTCAAGCAGCGGCTGAGTTTGCAGAACATGCAAGCCTCACTGCCAGAGCTGTTGAAGAACTTTCAAGGCAATATTGTGTTGATGATGGTGGTTAATGCCACTTAGGTTTCAAGGATGAAAGGTTAGAGCATGGGCAATCATTTCCTTGAGATGGTAATGGTAATTTTTCTGTTGCCAGGCAGAATTGGAACATGAAATTTAAGGATGCTACCTCTGCTGCTCAAGCAGCGGCTGAGTTTGCAGAACATACAGGCCTAGCTGCCAGAGCTGTTGTAGAACTTTAAAGGCAATATTGTGTTGATGATGGTGGTTCATGCCACTTAGGTTTCAAGGATGAAAGGTTGGAACATGAGCAATAATTTCCTGGAGATGGTAATGGTAATTTTTCTGTTGGAAGGCAGAATTGGAACATGAAATTTAAGGATGCTACCTCTGCTGCTCAAGCAGCGGCTGCGTTTGCAGAACATGCAAACCTAGCTGCCAGAGCTGTTGTAGAACTTTCAAGGAAATATTGTTTTGATGATGGTGGTTCATGCCACTTAGGTTTTAAGGATGATAGGTTAGAACATGGGCAATCATTTCCTGGAGATGGTAATGGTAAATTTTCTGTTGGCAGGCAGAATTGGAACATGAAATTTAAGGATGCTACCTCTGCTGCTCAAGCAGCGGCTGCGTTTGCAGAACATACAAGCCTAACTGCCAGAGCTGTTATAGAACTTTAACGGTAATATTGTGTTGATGATGGTGATTCATGCCACTTAGTTTTCAAGGATGAAAGGTTGGAACATGGGCAATCATTTCCTGGAGATGGTAATGGTAATTTTTCTGTTGGCAAGCGAATTGGAACATGAAATTTAAGGATGCTACCTCTGCTGCTCAAGCAGCGGCTGAATTTGCAGAATATGAAAGCCTAACTGCCAGAGCAGTTGTAGAACTTTCAAGGCAATATTGTGTTGATGATGGAGGTCCATGCCACTTAGGTTTCAAGGATGATAGGTTGGAACATGGGCAATCATTTCCTTGAGATGGTAATGGTAAATTTTCTGTTGGCAGGCAGAATTGGAACATGAAATTTAAGGATGTACCTCTGCTGCTCAAGCAGCGGCTGAGTTTGCAGAATATGCAAGCCTAACTGCCAGAGATGTTGTAGAACTTTCAAGGCAATATTGTGTTGATGATGGTGGTTCATGCCACTTAGGTTTCAAGGATGATAGGTTGGAATATGGGCAATCATTTCCTGGAGATGGTAATGGTAATTTTTCTATTAGCAGGCAGAATTGGAACATGAAATTTAAGGATGCTACCGATGCTGCTCAAGCAGGGCTGAGTTTGCAGATCATGAAAGCCTAGCTGCCAGAGCTGTTGTAGAACTTTAACGGAAATATTGTGTTGATGATGGTGATTCATGCCACTTAGGTTTCAAGGATGAAAGGTTGAAACATGGGCAATCATTTCCTAGAGATGGTAATTCTGTTGGCAGGCAGAATTGGAACATGAAATTTAAGGATGCTACCTCTGTTGCTCAAGTAGCGGCTGAGTTTGCAGAACATGAAAGCCTTAGCTGCCAGAGCTGTTGTAGAACTTTCAAGGCAATATTGTGTTGATGATGGTGGTCCATGCCGCTTAGGTTTCAAGGATTAAAGGTTGGAACATGGGCAATCATTTCCTGGAGATAGTAATGGTAAATTTTCTGTTGGCAGGCAGAATTGGAACATGATATTTAAGAATGCTACCGATGCTGCTCAAGCAGCGGCTATGTTTGTAGAACATGCAAGCCTAGCTGCCAGAGCTGTTGTAGAACTTTAAAGGCACTATTGTGTTGATGATGGTGGTTCATGCCACTTATGTTTCAAGGATGAAAAGTTGGAACATAGGCAATCATTTCCTGGAGATGGTAATGGTAAATTTTTTGTTGGTAGGCAAAATTGGAACATGAAATTTAAGGATGCTACCTCTGCTGCTCAAGCAGCGGCTGAGTTTGCATAACATGCAAACCTAGCTTCCAGAGTTGTTGTAGAACTTTCAAGGCAATATTGAGTTGATGATGGTGGTTCATGCCACTTAGGTTTCAAGGATGAAAGGTTGGAACATGGGCAATCATTTCCTTGAGATAGTAATGGTAATTTTTCTGTTGGCAGGCAAAATTGGAACATGAAATTTAAGGATGCTACCTATGCTGCTCAAGCAGCGGCTGAGTTTGCAGAACATGCAAGCCTAGCTGCCAGAGCTGTTGTAGAACTTTAAAGGCAATATTGTGTTGATGATGGTGGTTCATGCCATTTAGGTTTCAAGGATGAAAGGTTGGAACATGGGCAATCATTTCCTGGAGATGGTAATGGTAATTTTTCTGTTGGCAGGCAGAAATGGAACATGAAATTTAAGGATGCAACTTTTGCTGCTCAAGCAGCGACTGAGTTAGCAAAATATGCAAGCCTAGCTGCCAGAGCTGTTGTAGAACTTTAACGGTAATATTGTGTTGATGATGATGGTTCATGCCACTTAATTTTCAAGGATGAAAGGTTGGAACATGGGCAATCATTTCCTAGAGATAGTAATGGTAATTTTTCTGTTGGCAGGTAGAATTAGAACATGAAATTTAAGGATGCTAACTTTGTTGCTCAAGCAGCGGCTGAGTTTGCAGAACATGCAAGCCTCACTGCCAGAGCTGTTGAAGAACTTTCAAGGCAATATTGTGTTGATGATGGTGGTTAATGCCACTTAGGTTTCAAGGATGAAAGGTTAGAACATGGGCAATCATTTCCTTGAGATGGTAATGGTAATTTTTCTGTTGCCAGGCAGAATTGGAACATGAAATTTAAGGATGCTACCTCTGCTGCTCAAGCAGCGGCTGAGTTTGCAGAACATACAGGCCTAGCTGCCAGAGCTGTTGTAGAACTTTAAAGGCAATATTGTGTTGATGATGGTGGTTCATGCCACTTAGGTTTCAAGGATGAAAGGTTGGAACATGAGCAATAATTTCCTGGAGATGGTAATGGTAATTTTTCTGTTGGCAGGCAGAATTGGAACATGAAATTTAAGGATGCTACCTCTGCTGCTCAAGCAGCGGCTGCGTTTGCAGAACATGCAAACCTAGCTGCCAGAGCTGTTGTAGAACTTTCAAGGAAATATTGTTTTGATGATGGTGGTTCATGCCACTTAGGTTTTAAGGATGATAGGTTAGAACATGGGCAATCATTTCCTGGAGATGGTAATGGTAAATTTTCTGTTGGCAGGCAGAATTGGAACATGAAATTTAAGGATGCTACCTCTGCTGCTCAAGCAGCGGCTGCGTTTGCAGAACATACAAGCCTAACTGCCAGAGCTGTTATAGAACTTTAACGGTAATATTGTGTTGATGATGGTGATTCATGCCACTTAGTTTTCAAGGATGAAAGGTTGGAACATGGGCAATCATTTCCTGGAGATGGTAATGGTAATTTTTCTGTTGGCAAGCGAATTGGAACATGAAATTTAAGGATGCTACCTCTGCTGCTCAAGCAGCGGCTGAGTTTGCAGAATATGAAAGCCTAACTGCCAGAGCAGTTGTAGAACTTTCAAGGCAATATTGTGTTGATGATGGAGGTCCATGCCACTTAGGTTTCAAGGATGATAGGTTGGAACATGGGCAATCATTTCCTTGAGATGGTAATGGTAAATTTTCTGTTGGCAGGCAGAATTGGAACATGAAATTTAAGGATGTACCTCTGCTGCTCAAGCAGCGGCTGAGTTTGCAGAATATGCAAGCCTAACTGCCAGAGATGTTGTAGAACTTTCAAGGCAATATTGTGTTGATGATGGTGGTTCATGCCACTTAGGTTTCAAGGATGATAGGTTGGAATATGGGCAATCATTTCCTGGAGATGGTAATGGTAATTTTTCTATTAGCAGGCAGAATTGGAACATGAAATTTAAGGATGCTACCGATGCTGCTCAAGCAGGGCTGAGTTTGCAGATCATGAAAGCCTAGCTGCCAGAGCTGTTGTAGAACTTTAACGGAAATATTGTGTTGATGATGGTGATTCATGCCACTTAGGCTTCAAGGATGAAAGGTTGAAACATGGGCAATCATTTCCTAGAGATGGTAATTCTGTTGGCAGGCAGAATTGGAACATGAAATTTAAGGATGCTACCTCTGTTGCTCAAGTAGCGGCTGAGTTTGCAGAACATGAAAGCCTAGCTGCCAGAGCTGTTGTAGAACTTTCAAGGCAATATTGTGTTGATGATGGTGGTCCATGCCGCTTAGGTTTCAAGGATTAAAGGTTGGAACATGGGCAATCATTTCCTGGAGATAGTAATGGTAAATTTTCTGTTGGCAGGCAGAATTGGAACATGATATTTAAGAATGCTACCGATGCTGCTCAAGCAGCGGCTATGTTTGTAGAACATGCAAGCCTAGCTGCCAGAGCTGTTGTAGAACTTTAAAGGCACTATTGTGTTGATGATGGTGGTCCATGCCACTTAGTTTTCAAGGATGAAAGGTTGGAACATGGGAAATCATTTCCTGGAGATAGTAATGGTAATTGTTCTGTTGGCAGGCAGAATTGGAACATGAAATTTAAGTATGCTACCTCTACTGCTCAAGCACCGACTGAGTTTGCATAACATGCAAGCCTAGCTGCCAGAGCTGTTGTAGAACTTTCAAAGCAATATTGAGTTGATGATGGTGATTCAGGCCACTTAGGTTTCAAGGATGAAAGGTTGGAACATGGGCAATCATTTCCTGGAGATGGTAATGGTAAATTTTCTGTTGGCAGGCAGAATTGGAACATGAAATTTAAGGATGCTACCTCTGCTGCTCAAGCAGCGGCTGAGTTTGCAGAACATGCAAGCCTAGCTAATAGAGCTGTTGTAGAACTTTCAAGGCAATATTGTGTTGATGATGGTGGTGGTCCATGCCACTTAGGTTTCAAGGATGAAAGGTTGGAACATGGGCAATCATTTCCTGGAGATGGTAATGGTAGATTTTCTGTTAGTAGGCAGAATTGGAACATGAAATTTAAGGATGCTACCTCTGCTGCTCAAGCAGCGGCTGAGTTTGCAGAACAATCAAGCCTAACTGCCAGAGCTGTTGTAGAACTTTAAAGGAAATATTGTGTTGATGATGGTGGTTCATGCCACTTAGTTTGCTAGGATAAAAGGTTAGAACATGAGCAATCATTTCCTGGAGATGGTAATGGTAATTTTTCTGTTGGCAGGCAGAATTGGAACATGAAATTTAAGGATGCTACCCCTACTGCTCAAGCAGCGGCTGAGTTTGCATAACATGCAACCCTAGCTGCCAGAGCTGTTGTAGAACTTTCAAGGCAATATTGTGTTGATGATGGTGGTTCATGCAACTTAGGTTTTAAGAATGATAGGTTGGAACATGGGCAATCATTTCCTGGAGATGGTAATGGTAAATTTTCTGTTGGCAGGCAGAATTGGAACATGAAATTTAAGGATGCTACCACTGCTGCTCAAGCAGCGGCTGAGTTTGCAGAATATGAAAGCCTAACTGCTAGAGCTGTTTTAGAACTTTCAAGGCAATATTGTGTTGATGATGGTGGTTCATGCCACTTAGTTTTCAAGGATGAAAGGTTGGAACATGGGCAATCATTTCCTGGAGATGGTAATGGTAATTTTTCTGCTGGCAGGCGGAATTGGAACATGAAATTTAAGGATGCTACTTCTACTGCTTAAGCAGCGACTGTGTTTGCAGAATATACAAGCCTAGCTTCCAGAGTTCTTGTATAACTTTAACGGTAATATTGTGTTGAGGATGGTGGTTCATGCTACTTAGGTTTCAAGGATAAAAGGTTGAAACATGGGCAATCATTTCCTGTTGATGTTAATGGCAATTGTTTTGTTGGCAGGCAGAATTGGAACATGAAATTTAAGGATGCTACCTCTGTTGCTCAAGCAGCGGCTGAGTTTGCAGAACATGAAAGCCTAGCTGCCAGAGTTGTTGTAGAACTTTCAAGGCAATATTGTGTTGATGATGGTGGTCCATGCCACTTAGGTTTCAAGAATGAAAGGTTGGAACATGGGCAATCATTTCCTGGAGATGGTAATGGTAAATTTTCTGTTGACAGGAAGAATAGGAACATGAAATTTAAGGATGCTACCTCTGCTGCTCAAGCAGCGGCTGAGTTTGCAGAACATTCAAGCCTAACTGCCAGAGCTGTTGTAGAACTTTAAAGGCAATATTGTGTTGATGATGGTGGTTCATGCCACTTAGGTTTCTAGGATGAAAGGTTGGAACATGGACAATCATTTCCTGGAGATGGTAATGGTAATTTTTCTATTGGCAGGCAGAATTGGAACATGAAATTTAAGTATGCTACTTCTGCTGCTCAAGCAGCGGCTGAGTTTGCATAACATGCAAACCTAGCTGCCAGCGCTGTTGTAGAACTTTCAAGGCAATATTGTGTTGATGATGGTGGTTCATGCCACTTAGGTTTCAAGAAGGAAAGGTTGGAACATGGGCAATCATTTCCTAGAGAGGGTAATGGTAATTTTTCTGTTGGCAGGCAGAATTGGAACATGAGTTTGAAGTATGCTACCTCTGCTGCTCAAGCAGCGGCTGAGTTTGCATAACATGCAAACCTAGCTGCCAGAGCTGTTGTAGAACTTTCAAGGCAATATTGTGTTGACGGTGGTGGTTCATGCCACTTAGGTTTCAAGGATGATAGCTTGGAACATGGGCAATCATTTCCTGGAGATAGTAATGGTAAATTTTCTGTTGGTAGGCAGAATTGGAACATGAAATTTAAGGATGCTACCTCTGCTGCTCAAGCAGCGGCTGAGTTTGCAGAACATGCAAGCCTAGCTGCCAGAGCTGTTGTAGAACTTTTAAGGCCAGATTGTGTTGATGATGGTGGTGGTCCATGCCACTTAGGTTACAAGGATGAAAGGTTGGAACATGGGCAATCATTTCCTGGAGATGGTAATGGTAAATTTTCTGTTGGCAGGCAGAATTGGAACATGAAATTTAAGGATGCTACCTCTGCTGCTCAAGCAGCAGACTGATTTTGCACAACATGCAAGCCTAGCTACCAGAGCTGTTGTAGAACTTTCAAGGCAAGATTGTGTTGATGATGATGGTGGTCCATGCCACTTAGGTTTCAAGGATGAAAGTTTGGAACATGGGCAATCATTTTCTGGAGATGGTAATGGTAAATTTTCTGTTGGTAGGGAGAATTGGAACATAAAATTTAAGGATGCTACCTCTGCTACTCAAGCAGTGGCTAAGTTTGCAGAACAATCAAGCCTAACTACCAGAGCAGTTGTAGAACTTTAAAGGAAATATTGTGTTTATGATGGTGGTTCATGCCACTTAGTTTGCAAGGATAAAATGTTGGAACATGAGCAATCATTTCCTAGAGATGGTAATGGTAATTTTTCTGTTGGCAGGCAGAATTGGAACATGAAATTTAAGGATGCTACCCCTGCTGCTCAAGCAACGGCTGAGTTTGCATAACATGCAAGCCTAGCTGCCAGAGCTGTTGTAGAACTTTCAAGGCAATATTGTGTTGATGATGGTGGTTCATGCCACTTAGGTTTCAAGAAGGAAAGGTTGGAACATGGGCAATCATTTCCTAGAGAGGGTAATGGTAATTTTTCTGTTGGCAGGCAGAATTGGAACATGAGTTTGAAGTATGCTACCTCTGCTGCTCAAGCAGCGGCTGAGTTTGCATAACATGCAAACCTAGCTGCCAGAGCTGTTGTAGAACTTTCAAGGCAATATTGTGTTGACGGTGGTGGTTCATGCCACTTAGGTTTCAAGGATGATAGCTTGGAACATGGGCAATCATTTCCTGGAGATAGTAATGGTAAATTTTCTGTTGGTAGGCAGAATTGGAACATGAAATTTAAGGATGCTACCTCTGCTGCTCAAGCAGCGGCTGAGTTTGCAGAACATGCAAGCCTAGCTGCCAGAGCTGTTGTAGAACTTTTAAGGCCAGATTGTGTTGATGATGGTGGTGGTCCATGCCACTTAGGTTACAAGGATGAAAGGTTGGAACATGGGCAATCATTTCCTGGAGATGGTAATGGTAAATTTTCTGTTGGCAGGCAGAATTGGAACATGAAATTTAAGGATGCTACCTCTGCTGCTCAAGCAGCAGCTGATTTTGCACAACAGCAAGCCTAGCTACCAGAGCTGTTGTAGAACTTTCAAGGCAATATTGTGTTGATGATGGTGGTTCATGCCACTTAGGTTTCAAGGATGAAAGGTTGAAACATGGGCAATCATTTCCTGTTGATGTTAATGGTAATTGTTTTGTTGGCAGGCAGAATTTGAACATGAAATTTAAGGATGCTACCTCTGTTGCTCAAGCAGCGGCTGAGTTTGCAGAACATGAAAGCCTAGCTGCCAGAGTTGTTGTAGAACTTTCAAGGCAATATTGTGTTGATGATGGTGGTTCATGCCACTTAGGTTTCAAGGTTGAAAGGTTGGAAAATGGGCAATCATTTCCTAGAGATGGTAATGGTAATTTTTCTGTTGGCAGGCAGAACTGGAACATGAAATTTAAGGATGCTACCTCTGCTGCTCAAGTAGCAGCTGAGTTTGCATAACATGCAAACCTAGCTGCCAGAGCTGTTGTAGAACTTTCTAGGCAATATTGTGTTGATGATGGTGGTTCATGCAACTTAGGTTTTAAGGATGATAGGTTGGAACATGGGCAATCATTTCTTGGAGATGGTAATGGTAAATTTTCTGTTGGCAGGCAGAATTGGAATATGAAATTTAAGGATGCTACCTCTGCTGCTCAAGCAGCGGCTGAGTTTGCAGAATATGAAAGCCTAACTGCTAGAGCTGTTGTAGAACTTTCAAGGCAATATTGTGTTGATGATGGTGGTTCATGCCACTTAGTTTTCAAGGATGAAAGGTTAGAACATGGGCAATCATTTCCTGGAGATGGTAATGGTAATTTTTCTGTTGGTAGGCAGAATTGGAACATGAAATTTAAGGATGCTACTTCTGCTGCTTAAGCAGCGACTGAGTTTGCAGAATATGCAAGCCTAGCTGCCAGAGCTATTGTAGAACTTTAACGGTAATATTGTGTTGATGATGGTGGTTCATGCCACTTAGGTTTCAAGGATGAAAGGTTGAAACATGGGCAATCATTTCCTGTTGATGTTAATGGTAATTTTTCTGTTGGCAGGTAGAATTGGAACATGAAATTTAAGGATGCTACCTCTGTTGCTCAAGCAGCGGCTGAGTTTGCAGAACATGAAAGCCTAGCTGCCAAAGCTGTTGTAGAACTTTCAAGGCAATATTGTGTTGATGATGGTGGTCCATGCCACTTAGGTTTCAAGAATGAAAGGTTGGAACATGGGCAATCATTTCCTGGAGATGGTAATGGTAAATTTTCTGTTGACAGGAATAATTGGAACATGAAATTTAAAGATGCTACCTCTGCTGCTCAAGCAGCGGCTGAGTTTGCAGAACATTCAAGCCTAACTGCCAGAGCTGTTGTAGAACTTTAAAGGCAATATTGTGTTGATGATGGTGGTTCATGCCACTTAGGTTTCAAGGATGAAAGGTTGGAACATGGGCAATCATTTCCTGGAGATGGTAATGGTAAATTTTCTGTTGGCAGGCAGAATTGGAACATGAAATTTAAGGATGCTACCTCTGCTGCTCAAGCAGCGACTGAGTTTGCAGAACATGCAAGCCTAGCTAATAGAGCTGTTGTAGAACGTTAAAGGCACTATTGTGTTGATGATGGTGGTTCATACCACTTAATTTTCAAGGATGAAAGGTTGGAACATGGGCAATCATTTCCTGGAGATAGTAATGGTAATTTTTCTGTTGGCAGGACAAATTGGAACATGAAATTTAAGTATGCTACCTCTGCTGCTCATGCACCGACTGAGTTTGCATAACATGCAAGCCTAACTGCCAGAGCTGTTGTAGAACTTTCAAGGCAATATTGCGTTGATGATGGTGGTTCAGGCCACTTAGGTTTCAAGGATGAAAGGTTGGAACATGGGCAATCATTTCCTAGAGATGGTAATGGTAAATTTTCTGTTGGCAGGCAGAATTGGAACATGAAATTAAAGGATGCTACCTCTGCTGCTCAAGCAGCGGCTGAGTTTGCAGAACATGCAAGCCTAGCTAATAGAGCTGTTGTAGAACTTTCAAGGCAATATTGTGTTGATGATGGTGGTGGTCCATGCCACTTAGGTTGGCAATCATTTCCTGGAGATGGTAATGGTAATTTTTCTGTTGGCAGGCAGAATTGGAACATGAAATTTAAGGATGCTACTTCTGCTGCTTAAGCAGCGACTGAGTTTGCAGAATATACAAGCCTAGCTGCCAGAGCTGTTGTAGAACTTTAACGGTAATATTGTGTTGATGATGGTGGTTCATGCCACTTAGGTTTCAAGGATGAAAGGTTGAAACATGGGCAATCATTTCCTGTTGATGTTAATGGTAATTGTTCTGTTGGCAGGCAGAATTGGAACATGAAATTTAAGGATGCTACCTCTGTTGCTCAAGCAGCGGCTAAGTTTGCAGAACATGAAAGCCTAGCTGCCAGAGTTGTTGTAGAACTTTCAATTCAATATTGTGTTGATGATGGTGGTCCATGCCACTTAGGTTTCAAGAATGAAAGGTTGGAACATGGGCAATCATTTCCTGGAGATGGTAATGGTAAATTTTCTGTTGACAGGAAGAATTGGAACATGAAATTTAAGGATGCTACCTCTGCTGCTCAAGCAGCGGCTGAGTTTGCAGAACATTCAAGCCTAACTGCCAGAGCTGTTGTAGAACTTTCAAGGCAATATTGTGTTGATGATGGTGGTTCATGCCACTTAGGTTTCAAGGATGAAAGGTTGGAACATGGGCAATCATTTCCTGGAGATGGTAATGGTAATTTTTCTATTGGCAGGCAGAATTGGAACATGAAATTTAAGTATGCTACCTCTGCTGCTCAAGCAGCGGCTGAGTTTGCATAACATGCAAACCTAGCTGCCAGAGCTGTTGTAGAACTTTCAAGGCAATATTATGTTGATGATGGTGGTTCATGCCACTTAGGTTTCAAGGATGATTGGTTGGAACATGGGCAATCATTTCCCGGAGATGGTAATGGTAAATTTTCTGTTGGCAGGCAGAATTGGAACATGAAATTTAAGGATGCTATCTCTGCTGCTCAAGCAGCGGCTGATTTTGCACAACATGCAAGCCTAGCTACCAGAGCTATTGTAGAACTTTCAAGGCAAGATTGTGTTGATGATGATGG
>NW_027174745.1:0-88000 GCF_000390325.3 Nicotiana tomentosiformis | reverse complement strand
CTCCGGACCCCTATCGCCTAAAATTTTTCCGGACTATCAAATAAGACCTAAAGAACCATAGTCACCGCCCAGCCATGATCGTTCCCAGTTTTTTCCGTTTTTCGGCCAAAAAACTAGAATTCCGCGCGATTCCCATATTTTCGTGTCCTATAGCCCACGCCTTCCAAGTGAACCCGGGAACTCCGGACCCCTATCGCCTAAAATTTTTCCGGACTATCAAATACGACCTAAGGAACCATAGTTACCGCCCAGCCATGATCATTCCTCATTTGTTGCGTTTTTCGGCCAAAAAACTAGAATTCCGCTCGATTACATATTTTTGTGTGCTATTGCCCACGCCTTCCGAGTGGGCCGGGCCGCCGGACTCGGATCTCCTAAAAATTTTTCGGGCCATCAATTAGGACCTAAGGAACCATAGTCACCGCCTCGCCATGATCGTTCCTTATTTTTTGCATTTTTTGGCCAAAAAACTAGAATTCCGCCCGATTCCCATATTTTTGTGTTCTATCGCCCACGCCTTCCGAGTGGGTCGGGCCCCCGGAGCCGGATCGCCTAAAAATTTTTCGGACTATCAAATACGACCTAAGGAACCATAGTCACCGCCCCGCCATGATAATTCCTAGTCTTTTGCGTTTTTCAGCCAAAAAACTAAAATTTCGCGCGATTTCCATATTTTCGTGTGCTTTAGCCCAGGCCTTCCAAGGTGTCCCGGGAACCCCGAACCCCGATCGCCTAAAAATTTTCCGGGCCATGAAATACGACATAAGGAACCATCGTAACCACCCCGCCATGATCGTTCCTCAATTTTTGTGTTTTTCGGCCAAACAACTAGAATTCCGCGCGATTCCCATATTTTTGTGTGTTATAGCCCACGCCTCCGAGTGGTCCCGGGACCTCCTGACCCCTATTGCCTAAAATTTTTCTAGACTATCAAATACGACTTAAGGAACCGTAGTATCCGCCCCGCCATGATCATTCCTCATTTTTTTGCGTTTTTCGGCCAAACAACTAGAATTCCGCGCGATTCCCATATTTTTGTGTGTTATATAGCCCACGCCTTCCGAGTGGCCCCGGGACCTCCGGACCCCTATCGCCTAATAATTTTCCGGACTATCAAATAAGATTAAAGGAACCATAGTCACCGCACTGCCAAGATCTTTCCACATTTTTTGCATGTTACTGAAAAAGACCTAGAATTTCGCCCGATTCCCATATTTTCGTGTACTATACCCACGCATTCCGAGTGGTCCCAAGAGCCACGGACCCCGATCGCCTAAAAATTTTCATGGCAATCAAATACGACCTAAGGAACCATAGTATCCACCCTGCCATGATCGTTCCTTATTTTTTGCATGCAAAACAACTAGAATTCCGCGCGATTCCCATATTTTTGTGTGTGCCCACACCTTCCGAGTGGTCCCGGGACCTCCAGACCCCTATCGCCTAAAATTTTTCCTGACTATCAAATATGACCTAAGGAACCATAGTATCCGCCCCGCCATGATCGTTCCTCAATTTTTGCGTTTTTCGGCCAAACAACTAGAATTACGCACGATCCCATATTTTTGTGTGTTATAGCCCACGCCTTCCGAGTGGTCCCGGGACCTCCTGACCCCTATTGCCTAAAATTTTTCCGGACTATCAAATACGACCTAAGGAACCATAGTATCCGCCCCGCCATGATCGTTCCTCAGTTTTTGCGTTTTTCGGCCAAACAACTAGAATTTCGCGCGATTCCCATATTTTTGTGTGTTATAGCCTACGCCTTCCGAGTGGTCCCGGGACCTCCGGACCCCTATCGCCTAATATTTTTCTGGACTATCAAATAAGACTAAAGGAACCATAGTCACCGCCCTGCCAAGATCTTTCCACATTTTTTGCATGTTACTGAAAAAGACCTAGAATTTCGCCCGATTCCCATATTTTCGTGTGCTATACCCACGCATTCCGAGTGGTCCCAAGAGCCGCAGACCCCGATCGCCTAAAATTTTTCCGGGCAATCAAATACGACCTAAGGAACCATAGTATCCGCCCCGCCATGATCGTTCCTTGTTTTTTGAATTTTTCGGCAAAACAGCTAGAATTCCGCGCGATTCCCATATTTTTGTGTGTTATAGCCCACACCTTCCGAGTGGTCCCGGGACCTCCGGACCCCTCTCGCCTAAAATTTTTCCTGACTATCAAATACGACCTAAGGAACCATAGTATCCGCCCCGCCATGATTGTTCCTCATTTTTTGCGTTTTTTGGCCAAACAACTAGAATTCTGCGCGATCCCATATTTTGCTGTGTTATAGCCCACGCCTTCCGAGTGGTCCCGGGTCTCCGGACCCCTATCGCCTAAAATTTTTCCGGACTATCAAATAAGACCTAAGGAACCATAGTCACCGCCCAGCCATGATGGTTCCTAGTTTTTTCCGTTTTTCGGCCAAAAAACTATAATTCCACGCGATTCCCATATTTTCGTGTCCTATAGCCCACGCCTTCCAAGTGAACCCGGGAACTCCGGACCCCTATTGCGTAAAATTTTTCCGGACTATCAAATACGACCTAAGGAACCATAGTCACCGTCCAGCCATGATCATTCCTCATTTGTTGCGTTTTTCGGCCAAAAAACTAGAATTCCGCCCGATTATAATATTTTTGTGTGCTATTGCCCACCCTTCCAAGTGGTTCCGGGACCACCGGACCCCGATCGCCTAAAAATTTTCCGGGCCATCAAATACGACCTAAGGAACCATAGTAACCGCCCCGCGATCATCGTTTCTCATTTTTTGCATTTTTCGGCAAAAAACTAGAATTACGCCCGATTCCCATATTTTTGTGTGTTATAGCCCACGCCTTCCAAGTGGTCCCGGGACCTCATGACCCCTATCGCCTAAAAATTTTCCGGACTATCAAATACGATCTAAGGAACCATAGTATCCGCCCCACCATGATCATTCCAAATGCTTTGCATTTTTCGGACAAAAAACTAGAACTCCGCGCGATTTGCATATTTTACTTTGCTATAGCTTACGCCTTCCGAGTGGTCCCGGGAGCCGTGGACCCCGATCGCCTAAAATTTTTCGGGCCATCAAATACGACCTAAGGAACCATAGTCACCGCCTCGCCATGATCGTTCCTCATTTTTGCATTTTTTGGACAAAAAACTAAAATTTTGCCGGATTCCCATATTTTTGTGTGCTTCGCCCACGCCTTCCTAGTGGGTCGGGGCCCCCGGAGCCGGATCGCCTAAAAATTTTCCGGACTATCAAATACAACCTAAGGAACCATAGTCACCGACCCGCCATGATAGTTCCTAGTCTTTTGCGTTTTTCTGCCAAAAAACTAGAATTCCGCGCGATTTCCATATTTTCGTGTGCTTTAACCCACGCCTTCCAAGGGGTCCCGGGAACCCCGAACCCTGATAGCCTAAAAAATTTTCCGGGCCATGAAATACGACATAAGGAACCATAGTAACCACCCTTCCATGATCGTTCCTCAATTTTTGCATTTTTCGGCCAAACAACTAGAATTCCGCGCGATTCCCATATTTTTGTGTGTTATAGCCCACGCCTTCCGAGTGGTCCCGGGACCTCCTGACCCCTATCGCCTAAAATTTTCCGGACTATCAAATACGACCTAATGAACCATAGTATCCGCCCCGCCATGATCGTTCCTCATTTTTTGCGTTTTTCGGCCAAAAACTACAATTCCGCGCAATTCCCATATTTTTGTGTGTTATAGCCCACGCCTTCCGAGTGGTCCCGGGACCTCCGAACCCCTATCGCCTAATATTTTACCGGACTATCAAATAAGACCAAAGGAACCATAGTCACCGCCCTGCCAAGATCTTTCCACATTTTTTGCATGTTACTAAAAAAGACCTAGAATTTCACCCGATTCCCATATTTTCGTGTGCTATACCTACGCATTCCGAGTGGTCCCAAGAGCCGCGGACCCCGATCGCCTAAAATTTTTTCGGGAAATCAAATACGACCTAAGGAACCATAGTATCCGCCCCGCCACGATCGTTCCTCCTTTTTTGCGTTTTTCTGCCAAAAAACTAGAATTCCGAGCGATTTCCATATTTTCGTGTGCTTTAGCCCACGCCTTCCAAGGGGTCCCGGGAACCCCGAACCCTGATAGCCTAAAAATTTTTCCGGGCCATGAAATACGACATAAGGAACCATAGTAACCACCCTTCCATGATCGTTCCTCAATTTTTGCGTTTTTCGGCCAAATAACTATAATTCCGCGCGATTCCCATATTTTTGTGTGTTATAGCCCGCGCCTTCCGAGTGGTCCCGGGACCTCCTGACCTCTATCGCCTAAAATTTTCCGGACTATCAAATATGACCTAATGAACCATAGTATCCGCCCCGCCATGATCGTTCCTAATTTTTTGCGTTTTTCGGCCAAACAACTACAATTCCGCGCAATTCCCATATTTTTGTGTGTTATAGCCCACGCCTTCCGAGTGGTCCCGGGACCTCCGGACCCCTATCGCCTAATATTTTTCCGGACTATCAAATAAGACCAAAGGAACCATAGTCACCGCCCTGCCAAGATCTTTCCACATTTTTTGCATGTTACTAAAAAGACCTAGAATTTCGCCCGATTCCCATATTTTCGTGTGCTATACCCATGCATTCCGAGTGGTCCCAAGAGCCGCGGACCCCGATCGCCTAAAATTTTTCCGACCTAAAATTTTTTCGGACTATCAAATATGACCTAAGGAACCATAGTATCCGCCCCGCCATGATCGTTCCTCAATTTTTGCGTTTTTCGGCCAAACAACTAGAATTCCGCGCGATCCCATATTTTTGTGTGTTATAGCCCACGCCTTCCGAGTGGTCCCGGGTCTCCGGACCCCTATCGCCTAAAATTTTTCCGGACTATCAAATAAGACCTAAGGAACCATAGTCACCGCCCAGCCATGATCGTTCCTAGTTTTTTCCGTTTTTCGGCCAAAAAACTAGAATTCCGCGCGATTCCCATATTTTCGTGTCCTATAGCCCACGCCTTCCAAGTGAACCCGGGAACTCCGGACCCCTATCGCCTAAAATTTTTCCGGACTATCAAATACGACCTAAGGAACCATAGTTACCGCCCAGCCATGATCATTCCTCATTTGTTGCGTTTTTCGGCCAAAAAACTAGAATTCCGCCCGATTACAATATTTTTGTGTGCTATTGCCCACCCTTCCAAGTGGTTCCGGGACCCCCGGACCCCGATCGCCTAAAATTTTTCTGGGCCGTCAAATACGACCTAAGGAACCATAGTAACCGCCCCGCCATCATCATTTCTCATTTTTTATATTTTTCGGCCAAAAAACTAGAATTACGTCCGATTTTCATATTTTCGTGTGCTATACCCACGCCTTCCAAGTGGTCCGGAGAGCCGCGGACCCCGATCGCCTAAAATTTTTCCGTACTATCAAATACGACCTAAGGTACCATAGTCACCGCCCCACCATGATTGTTCTAAAAGCTTTGCATTTTTTGTCCAAAAAACTAGAACTCCGCGCGATTTGCATATTTTAGTGTGCTATAGCTTACGCCTTCCGAGTGGTCCCGGGAGCCGTGGACCCCGATCGCCTAAAATTTTTCGGGACATCAAATACGACCTAAGGAACCATTGTCACCGCCCAGCCATAATCGTTCCTCATTTATTGTGTTTTTCGGCCAAAAAACTAGAATTCCGCTCGATTACCATATTTTTGTGTGCTATTGCCCACGCCTTCCGAGTGGGCCGGGCCGCCAGACTCGGATCACCTAAAAATTTTTGGGCCATCAATTAGGACCTAAGGAACCATAGTCACCGCCTCGCCATGATCGTTCCTTATTTTTTGCATTTTTTGGCCAAAAACTAGAATTCCGCCCGATTCCCATATTTTTGTGTGCTATCGCCCACGCCTTCCGAGTGGGTCGGGCCCCCCGGAGCCGGATCGCCTAAAAATTTTCTGGACTATCAAATACGACCTAAGGAACCATAGTCACCGCCCTGCCATGATCATTCCCAGTCTTTTGCGTTTTTCAGCCAAAAAACTAAAATTCCGCGCGATTTCCATATTTTTGTGTGCTTTAGCCCACGCCTTCCAAGGTGTCCCGGGAACCCCGAACCCCGATCGCATAAAAATTTTCCGGGCCATGAAATACGACATAAGGAACCATAGTAACCACCCCGCCATGATCGTTCCTCAATTTTTGTGTTTTTCGGCCAAACAACTAGAATTCCGCGCGATTCCCATATTTTTGTGTGTTATAGCCCACGCCTTCCGAAGTGGTCCCGGGACCTCCTGACCCCTATCGCCTAAAATTTTTCCAAACTATCAAATACGACCTAAGGAACCATAGTATCCGCCCCGCCATGATCATTCCTCATTTTTTGCGTTTTCCGGCCAAACAACTAGAATTCCGCGCGATTCCCATATTTTTGTGTGTTATATAGCCCACGCCTTCCGAGTGGTCCCGGGACCTCCGGACCCCTATCGCCTAATATTTTTCCGGACTATCAAATAAGACTAAAGGAACCATAGTCACCGCCCTGCCAAGATCTTTCCACATTTTTTGCATGTTACTGAAAAAGACCTAGAATTTCGCCCGATTCCCATATTTTCGTGTACTATACCCACGCATTCCGAGTGGTCCCAAGAGCCGCGGACCCCGATCGCCTAAAAATTGTCCGGGCAATCAAATACGACCTAAGGAACCATAGTATCCGCCCCGCCATGATCGTTCCTTATTTTTTGCATTTTTCGGCAAAACAACTAGAATTCCGCGCGATTCCCATATTTTTGTGTGTTATAGCCCACACCTTCCGAGTGGTCCCGGGACCTCCGGACCCCTATCGCCTAAAATTTTTTTGGACTATCAAATACGACCTAAGGAACCATAGTATCCGCCCCGCCATGATCGTTCCTCATTTTTTGTGTTTTTCGGCCAAACAACTAGAATTCCGTGCTATCCCATATTTTTGTGTGTTATAGCCCACGCCTTCCGAGTGGTCCCGGGTCTCCGTACCCCTATCGCCTAAAAGTTTTCCGGACTATCAAATAAGACCTAAGGAACCATAGTCACCGCCCAGCCATGATCGTTCCTAATTTTTTTCCATTTTTCGGCCAAAAAACTAGAATTCCGCGCGATTCCCATATTTTCGTGACCTATAGCCCACGCCTTCCAAGTGAACCCGGGAACTCCGGACCCCTATCGCCTAAAACTTTTCCGGACTATCAAATACGACCTAAGGAACCATAGTCACCGCCCAGCCATGATCATTCCTCATTTGTTGCATTTTTCGGCCAAAAAACTAGAATTCCGCCCGATTACAATATTTTTGTGTGCTATTGCCCACCCTTCCAAGTGGTTCCGGGACCCCCGGACCCCGATCGCCTAAAATTTTTCCGGGCCGTCAAATACGACCTAACGAACCATAGTCACCGCCCCGCCATGATCGTTCCTCATTTATTGCGTTTTTCGGCCAAAAAACTAGAATTCCGCTCGATTACCATATTTTTGTGTGCTATTGCCCACGCCTTCCGAGTGGGCCGGGCCGCCGGACTCGGATCGCCTAAAAAATTTTCGGGCCATCAATTAGGACCTAAGGAACCATAGTCACCACCTCGCCATGATCGTTCCTTATTTTTTGCATTTTTTGGCCAAAAAACTAGAATTCCGCCCGATTCCCATATTTTTGTGTGCTATCGCCCACGCCTTCCGAGTGGGTCGGGCCCCCCGGAGCCGGATCGCCTAAAAATTTTCCGGACTATCAAATATGACCTAAGGAACCATAGTCACCGCCCCGCCATGATCATTCCTAGTCTTTTGCGTTTTTCAGCCAAAAAGCTAAAATTCCGCGCGATTTCCATATTTTTGTGTGCTTTAGCCCACGCCTTCCAAGGTGTCCCGGGAACCCCGAACCCCGATCGCCTAAAAATTTTTTGGGCCATCAAATACGACATAAGGAATCATAGTAACCACCCATCCATGATCATTCCTCAAGTTTTGCGTTTTTCGGCCAAACAACTAGAATTCCGCGCGATTCCCATATTTTTGTGTGTTATAGCCCACGCCTTCCGAGTTGTCCCGGGACCTCCTGACCCCTATCGCCTAAAATTTTTCCGGACTATCAAATATGACCTAAGGAACAATAGTATCCGCCCCGCCATGATCGTTCCTCTTTTTTTGCGTTTTTCGGCCAAACAACTAGAATTCCGCGCGATTCCCATATTTTTGTGTGTTATAGCCCACGCCTTCCGAGTGGTCCCGGGACCTCCAGACCCCTATCGCCTAATATTTTTCCGGACTATCAAATAAGACCTAAGGAACCATAGTCACCGCCTCGCCATGATCGTTTCTCGTTTTTGCATTTTTTGGCCAAAAAACTAGAATTCCGCCCGATTCCCATATTTTTGTGTGCTATCGCCCACGCCTTCCGAGTGGGTCGGGCCCCCGGAGCCGGATCGCCTAAAAATTTTCCGGACTATCAAATACGACCTAAGAACCATAGTCACCGCCCTGCCATGATCGTTCCAAGTCTTTTGCGTTTTTCAGCCAAAAAACTAGAATTCCGCGCGATTTCCATATTTTCGTGTGCTTTAGCCCACGCCTTCCAAGGGGTCCCGGGAACCCCGAACCCCGATCGCCTAAAAATTTTCCGGGCCATCAAATACGACCTAAGGAACCATAGTAACCACCCCGCCATGATCGTTCCTCATTTTTTGCATTTGTCGGCCAAACAACTAGAATTTCGCGCGATTCCCAAATTTTTGTGTGTTATAGCCCACACCTTCCGAGTGGTCCCGGGACCTCCGGACCCCTATCGCCTAAAATTTTTCTAGACTATCAAATACGACCTAAGGAACCATAGTATCCGCCCCGCCATGATCGTTCCTCATTTTTTGCATTTTTCGGCCAAACAACTAGAATTCCGCGCGATCCCATATTTTTGTTTATTACGCCTTCCGAGTGGTCCCGGGTCTCCAGACGCCTATCGCCTAAAATTTTTCCGGACTATCAAATACCACCTAAGGAACCATAGTCACCGCCCGCCATCATCGTTTCTCATTTTTTGCATTTTTCGGCCCAAAAACTAGAATTACGCCAGAATCCCATATTTTCGTGTGCTATACCCACGCCTTCCAAGTGGTCCGGGGAGTCGCGGACCCCGATCGCCTAAAATTTTTCCGGACAATCAAATATGACCTAAGGTACCATAGTCACCGCCCCACCATGATCATTCAAAATGCTTTGCATATTTTCGTGTGCTATAGCTTACGCCTTCCGACTGTCCCGGGAGCCGTGGACCACGATCGCCTAAAATTTTCCGGGCCATCAAATACGACCTAAGGAACCATAGTCACCGCCCCGCCATGATCGTTCCTCATTTATTGCGTTTTTCGGCCAAAAAACTAGAATTCCGCTCGATTACCATATTTTTGTGTGCTATTGCCAACGCCTTCCGAGTGGGCCGGGCCGCCGGACTCGGATCGCCTAAAAAATTTTTGGGCCATCAATTAGGACCTAAGGAACCATAGTTACCGCCCCGCCATGATCGTGCCTACTCTTTTGTGTTTTTCAGCCAATAAACTAGAATTCCGCGCGATTTTCATATTTTCATGTGCTTTAGCCCACACCTTCCAAGGGGTCCCGGGAACCCCGAACCCCGATCGCCTAAAATTTTCCGGGCCATCAAATACGACCTAAGGAACGATAGTAACCACCCCGCCATGATCGTTCCTCATTTTTTGCGTTTTTCGGCCAAACAACTAGAATTTCGCGCAATTCCCATATTTTTGTGTGTAGCCCACGCCTTCCGAGTGGTCCCGGGACCTCCTGACCCCTATCGCCTAAAATTTTTCCGGACTATCAAATACGACCTAAGGAACCATAGTATCCTCCCCGCCATGATCGTTCCTCTTTTTTTGCGTTTTTCGGCCAAACAACTAGAATTCTGCGCTATCCCATATTTTTATGTATTATAGCCTACGCCTTCCGAGTGGTACCGGGTCTCCGGACCCCTATCGCCTAAAAATTTTCCGGACTATCAAATAAGACCTAAGGAACCATAGTCACCGCCCAGCCATGATCGTTCCTAGTTTTTTCCGTTTTTCGGCCAAAAAACTAGAATTCCGCGCGATTCCCATATTTTCGTGTCCTATAGCCCACGCCTTCCAAGTGAACCCGGGAACTCCGGACCCCTATCGCCTAAAATTTTTCCGGACTATCAAATACGACCTAAGGAACCATAGTCACCGCCCAGCCATGATCATTCCTCATTTGTTGCGTTTTTCGGCCAAAAAACTAGAATTCCGCCCGATTACAATATTTTTGTGTGCTATTGCCCACCCTTCCAAGTGGTTCCGGGACCCCCGGACCCCGATCGCCTAAAAATTTTCTGGGCCATCAAATACGACCTAAGGAACCATAGTAACCGCCCCGCCATCATCGTTTCTCATTTTCTGCATTTTTTGGCCAAAAACACTAGAGTTACGCCCGATTCCCATATTTTCGTGTGCTATACCCACGCCTTCCAAGTGGTCCGGGGATCCGCGGACCCCTATCGCCTAAAATTTTTCCGGACTATCAAATACGACCTAAGGTACCATAGTCACCGCCCCACCATGATCGTTCCAAATGCTTTGAATTTTTCGGCCAAAAAACTAGAACTCCGCGCGATTTGCATATTTTAGTGTGCTATAGCTTACGCCTTCCGAGTGGTCCCGGGAGCCGTGGACCCCGATCGCCTAAAATTTTCCGGCCCATCAAATACGACCTAAGGAACCATAGTCACCGCCCCGCCATGATCGTTCCTCATTTATTGCGTTTTTCGGCCAAAAACTAGAATTCCGCTCGATTACCATTTTTTGTGTGCTATTGCCCACGCCTTCCGAGTGGGCCGGGCCGCCGGACTCGGATCGCCTAAAAATTTTTCGGGCCATCAATTAGTACCTAAGGAACCATAGTCACCGCCTCGCCATGATCGTTCCTCATTTTTTGCATTTTTTGGCCAAAAAACTAGAATTCCGCCCGATTCCCATATTTTTGTGTTCTATCGCCCACGCCTTCCGAGTAGGTCAGGGCCCCCGGAGCCGGATTGCCTAAAAATTTTCCGGACTATCAAATACGACCTAAGGAACCATAGTCACCGCCCTGCAATGATCGTTCCTAGTCTTTTGCGTTTTTCAGCCAAAAAACTAGAATTCTGCGCGATTTCCATATTTTCGTGTGCTTTAGCCCACGCCTTCCAAGGGGTCCCGGGAACCCCGAACCCCGATCGCCTAAAAATTTTCCGGGCCATCAAATACGACCTAAGGAACCATAGTAACCACCCCACCATGATCGTTCCTCAGTTTTTGCAATTTTCAGCCAAACAACTAGAATTCCGCACGATTCCCATATTTTTGTGTGTTATAGCCCACGCCTTCCGAGTGGTCCCGGGACCTCCTGACCCCTATCGCCTAAAATTTTTCTGGACTATCAAATACGACCTAAGGAACTATAGTATCCGCCCCGCCATGATCGTTCCTCATTTTTTGCGTTTTTCGGCCAAACAACTAAAAATCCGCGCGATTCCCATATTTTTGTGTGTTATAGCCCACGCCTTCCGAGTGGTCACTGGACCTCCGGACCCCTATCGCCTAATATTTTTCCGGACTATCAAATAAGACCAAAGGAACCATAGTCACCGCCCTGCCAAGATCTTTCCACATTTTTTGCATGTTACTGAAAAAGACCTAGAATTTCGCCCGATTCCCATATTTTCGTGTGCTATACCCACGCATTCCGAGTGGTCCCAAGAGCCGCGGACCCCGATCGCCTAAAATTTTTCCGGGCAATCAAATACAACCTAAGGAACCATAGAATCCGCCCCGCCATGATTGTTCCTTATCTTTTGCGTTTTTCGGCCAAATAACTAGAATTCCGCGCGATTTCCATATTTTTGTGTGTTATAGCCCACACCTTCCGAGTGGTCCCGGGACCTCCGGACCCCTATCGCCTAAAATTTTTTTAGACTATCAAATACGACCTAAGGAACCATAGTATCCGCCCTGCCATGATCGTTCCTCATTTTTTGCGTTTTTCGGCCAAACAACTAGAAATCCGCGCGATTCCCATATTTTTGTGTGTTATAGCCCATGCCTTCCGAGTGGTCCCTGGACCTCCGGACCCCTATCGCCTAATATTTTTCCGGACTATCAAATAAGACCAAAGGAACCATAGTCACCGCCCTGCCAAGATCTTTCCACATTTTTTGCATGTTACTGAAAAAGACCTAGAATTTCGCCCGATTCCCATATTTTCGTGTGCTATACCCACGCATTCCGAGTGGTCCCAAGAGCCGCGGACCCCGATCGCCTAAAATTTTTCCGGGCAATCAAATACAACCTAAGGAACCATAGAATCCGCCCCGCCATGATTGTTCCTTATCTTTTGCGTTTTTCGGCCAAACAACTAGAATTCCGCGCGATTCCCATATTTTTGTGTGTTATAGCCCACACCTTCCGAGTGGTCCCGGGACCTCCGGACCCCTATCGCCTAAAATTTTTCTAGACTATCAAATACGACCTAAGGAACCATAGTATCCGCCCTGCCATGATCGTTCCTCATTTTTTGCGTTTTTCGGCCAAACAACTAGAAATCCGCGCGATTCCCATATTTTTGTGTGTTATAGCCCATGCCTTCCGAGTGGTCCCTGGACCTCCGGACCCCTATCGCCTAATATTTTTCTGGACTATCAAATAAGACCAAAGGAACCATAGTAACCGCCCTGCCAAGATCGTTCCACATTTTTTGCATGTTACTGAAAAAGACCTAGAATTTTGCCCGATTCCCATATTTTCGTGTGCTATACCCACGCATTCCGAGTGGTCCCAAGAGCCGCGGTCCCCTATCGCCTAAAATTTTTCCGGACTATCAAATACGACCTAAGGAACCATAGTCACCGCCCAGCCATGATCATTCCTCATTTGTTGCGTTTTTCGGCCAAAAAACTAGAATTCCGCCCGATTACAATATTTTTGTGTGCAACCCACCCTTCCAAGTGGTTCCGGGACCCCCGGACCCCTATCGCCTAAAATTTTTCCGGGCCATCAAATACGACCTAAGGAACCATAGTAACCGCCCCGCCATCATCGTTTCTCATTTTTCGGCCAAAAAACTAGAATTATGCCCGATTCCCATATTTTCGTGTGTTATACCCACGCCTTCCAAGTGGTCCGGGGAGCCGCGGACCCCGATCACCTAAAATATTTCCGGACTATCAAATACGACCTAAGGTACCATAGTCACTTCCCCACCATGATCGTTCCAAATGCTTTGCATTTTTGGCCAAAAAAGTAGAACTCCGCACGATTTGCATATTTTGGTGTGCTATAGCTTACGCCTTCCGAGTGGTCCCGGGAGCCGTGGTCCCGGGAGCCGTGGTCCCGGGAGCCGTGGACCCCGATCGCCTAAAATTTTTTGGGCCACCAAATATGACCTAAGGAACCATAGTCACCGCCTCGCCATGATCGTTCATCATTGTTTGCATTTTTTTGCCAAAAAACTAGAATTCCGCACGATTCTCATATTTTTGTGTGCTTTAGCCCACGCCTTCCAAGGGTTCCCGGGAACCCCGAACCCCGATCGCCTAAAAATTTTCCGGGCCATCAAATACGACCTAAGGAACCATAGTAACCACCCCGCCATGATCGTTCCTCATTTTTTGCGTTTTTCGGGCAAAAGACTAGAATTCCGCGCGATTCCCATATTTTTGTGTGTTATACCCCATGCCTTCCGAGTGGTCCCGGGACCTCCTGACCCCTATCGCCTAAAATTTTCCCGGACTATCAAATACGACCTAAGGAACCATAGTATCCGCCCCGCCATGATCGTTCCTCATTTTTGCCTTTTTCGGCCAAACAACTAGAATTCCGCGCGATTCCCAAATTTTTGTGTGTTATAGCCCACACCTTCCGAGTGGTCCCGGGACCTCCGGACCCCTATCGCCTAAAATTTTTCCGGACTATCAAATACGACCTAAGGAACCATAGTATCCGCCCCGAAATGATCGTTCCTCATTTTTTGCGTTTTTCGGCCAAACAACTAGAATACCGCGCGATCCCATATTTTTGTGTGTTATAGCCCACGCCTTCCGAGTGGTCCCGGGTCTCCGGACCCCTATCGCCTAAAAATTTTCCGGACTATCAAATAAGACCTAAGGAACCATAGTCACCGCCCAGCCATGATCGTTCCTAGTTTTTTCCGTTTTTCGGCCAAAAAACTAGAATTCCGCGCGATTCCCATATTTTCGTGTCCTATAACCCACGCCTTCCAAGTGAACCCGGGAACTCCGGACCCCTATCGCCTAAAATTTTTACGGACTATCAAATACGACCTAAGGAACCATAGTCACCGCCCCGCCATGATCGTTCCAAATGCTTTGCATTTTTCGGCCAAAAAAGTAGAACTCCGCGCGATTTGCATATTTTGGTGTGCTATAGCTTACGCCTTCGGAGTGGTCCCGGGAGCCGTGGACCCCGATCGCCTAAAATTTTCCGGGCCACCAAATATGACCTAAGGAACCATAGTCACCGCCTCACCATGATCGTTCATCATTTTTTGCATTTTTTGGCCAAAAAACTAGAATTCCGCACGATTCTCATATTTTTGTGTGCTATCGCCCACGCCTTCCGAGTGGGTCGGGCCCCCCGGAGCCGTATCGCCTAAAATTTTTCCGGGCCATCAAATATGACCTAAGGAACCATAGTCACCGCCCCGCCATAATCGTTCCTAGTCTTTTGCGTTTTTCAGCCAATAAACTAGAATTCCGCGCGATTTCCATATTTTCGTGTGCTAAAGCCCACGCCTTCCAAGGGGTCCCGGGAACCCCGAACCCCGATCGCCTAAAAATTTTCCGGGCCATCAAATACGGCCTAAGGAACCATAGTAACCACCCCGCCATGATCGTTCCTCATTTTTTGCATTTTTCGGCCAAAAGACTAGAATTCCGGCCGATTCCCATATTTTTGTGTGTTATAGCCCATGCCTTCCGAGTGGTCCCGGGACCTCCT
Organism: Nicotiana tomentosiformis; assembly: GCF_000390325.3. Classification (NCBI taxonomy): domain Eukaryota; kingdom Viridiplantae; phylum Streptophyta; class Magnoliopsida; order Solanales; family Solanaceae; genus Nicotiana; species Nicotiana tomentosiformis. The sequence goes on along the minus strand of NW_027174745.1, from coordinate 72,964 downwards.
GACCCCTATAGCCTAAAATTTTCCCGGACTATCAAATACGACCTAAGGAACCATAGTATCCGCCCCGCCATGATCGTTCCTTATGTTTTGCATTTTTTGGCAGAAAAACTAGAATTTCGCCCGATTCCCATATTTTTGTGTGCTATCGCCCACCCCTTCCGAGTGGGTCGGGCGCCACGGAGCCGGATCGCCTAAAAATTTTCCGGACTATCAAATACGACCTAAGGAACCATAGTCACCGCCCCGCCATGATCGTTCCTAGTTTTTTCTGTTTTTCGGCCAAAAAACTAGAATTCCGCGCGATTCCCATATTTTCGTGTCCTATAGCCCACGCCTTCCAAGTTAACCCGGGAACTCCGGACCCCTATCGCCTAAAACTTTTCCGGACTATCAAATACGACCTAAGGAACCATAGTCACTGCCCAGCCATGATCATTCCTCATTTGTTGCATTTTTCGGCCAAAAAACTAGAATTCCGCCCGATTACAATATTTTTGTGTGCTATTGCCCACCCTTCCAAGTGGTTCCGGGACCCCCGGAACCCGATCGCCTAAAATTTTTCCGGCCCGTCAAATACGACCTAAGGAACCATAGTAACCGCCCCGCCATCATCGTTTCTCATTTTTTGCATTTTTCGGCCAAAAAATTAGAATTACGCCCGATTCCCATATTTTCGTGTGCTATACCCATGCCTTCCAAGTGGTCCAGGGAGCCGCGGACCCCGATCGCCTAAAATTTTTCCGGACTATCAAATATGACCTAAGGTACCATAGTCACCGCCCCACTATGATCGTTCCAAATGCTTTGCATTTTTCGGCCAAAAAACTAGAACTCTGCGCGATTTGCATATTTTAGTGTGATATAGCTTACGCCTTCCGAGTGGTCCCGGGAGCCGTGGACCCCGATCTCCTAAAATTTTCCGGGCCATCAAATACGACCTAAGGAACCATAGTCACCGCCCCGCCATGATCGTTCCCCATTTATTTCCTTTTTCGGCCAAAAAACTAGAATTTCGCTCGATTACCATATTTTTGTGTGCTATTGCCCACGCCTTCCGAGTAGGCCGGGCCGCCGGACTCGGATCACCTAAAAAATTTTCGGGCCATCAATTAGGACCTAAGGAACCATAGTAACCACCCCGCCATGATCGTTCCTCATTTTTTGTGTTTTTCGGCCAAACAACTAGAATTCCGCGCGATTCCCATATTTTTGTGTGTTATAGCCCACGCCTTCCGAGTGGTCCCGGGACCTCCTGACCCCTATCGCCTAAAATTTTTTCGGACTATCAAATACGACCTAAGGAACCATAGTATCCGCCCCGCCATGATCGTTCCTCATTTTTTGCGTTTTTCGGCCAAACAACTAGAATTCCGCGCGATTCCCATATTTTTGTGTGTTATAGCCCACGCCTTCCGAGTGGTCCCGGGACCTCCGGACCCCTATCGCCTAATATTTTTCCGGACTATCAAATAAGACCAAAGGAACCATAGTCACCGCCCTGCCAAGATCTTTCCACATTTTTTGCATGTTACTGAAAAAGACCTAGAATTTCGCCCGATTCCCATATTTTCGTGTGCTATACCCACGCATTCCGAGTGGTCCCAAGAGCCGCGGACCCCGATCGCCTAAAATTTTTCCGGGCAATCAAATACGACCTAAGGAACCATAGTATCCGCCCCGCCATGATCGTTCCTTATTTTTTGCGTTTTTCGGCCAAACAAATAGAATTCCGCGCGATTCCCATATTTTTGTGTGTTATAGCCCACACCTTCCGAGTGGTCCCGGGACCTCCGGACCCCTATCGCCTAAAATTTTTTCGGATTATCAAATACAACCTAAGGAACCATAGTATCCGCCCCGCCATGATCGTTCCTCATTTTTTGCATTTTTCGGCCAAACAACTAGAATTCCGTGCGATCCCGTATTTTTGTGTGTTATAGCCCACGCCATCCGAGTGGTCCCGGGTCTCCGGACCCCCATCGCCTAAAATTTTTCCGGACTATCAAATACGACCTAAGGAACCATTGTATCTGCCCCACCATGATCGTTCCTCATTTTTTGCGTTTTTCGGCCAAACAACTAGAATTCCGTGCGATTCCCATATTTTTGTGTGTTATAGCCCACGCCTTCCGAGTGGTCCCGGGAGCAGTGGACCCCGATCGCCAAAAAATTTCCGGGCCATCAAATACGACCTAAGGAACCATAGTCATCGCCCAGCCATGATCGTTCCTCATTTATTGCGTTTTTCAGCCAAAAAACTAGAATTTCGCTCGATTACCATATTTTTGTGTGCTATTGCCCACGCCTTCCAAGTGGGCCGGGCCGCCGGACTCGGATCGCCTAAAAAATTTTCGGACCATCAATTAGGACCTAAGGTACCATAGTCACCGCCTCGCCATGATCGTTCCTTATTTTTTGCATTTTTTGGCCAAAAAACTATAATTCCGCCTGATTTCCATATTTTTGTGTGCTATCGCCTACGCCTTCCGAGTGGGTCAGGCCCCCCGGAGCCGGATCGCCAAAAAATTTTCCGGACTATCAAATACGACCTAAGGAACCATAGTCACCACCCCGCCATGATCGTTCATAGTCTTTTGCGTTTTTTAGCCAAATAACTAGAATTCCGCGCGATTTCCATATTTTCGTGTGCTAAATTTAGCTCACGCCTTCCAAGGGGTCCCGGGAAATCCGAGCGTTTTTCGGCCAAACAACTAGAATTCCGCGCGATTCACATATTTTTGTATGTTATAGCCCATGCCTTCCGAGTGGTCCCGGGACCTCCTGACCCCTATCGCCTAAAAATTTTCCGGACTATCAAATTCGACCTAAGGAACCATAGTATCCGCCCCGCCATGATCGTTCCTCATTTTATGCATTTTTCGGCCAAACAACTAGAATTCCGCGCGATTCCCATATTTTTGTGTGTTATAGCCCACGCCTTCCGAGTGGTCCCGGGACCTCCGGACCCCTATCGCCTAATATTTTTCCGGACTATCAAATAAGACCAAAGGAACCATAGTCACCGCCCTGCCAAGATCTTTCCACATTTTTTGCATGTTACTGAAAAAGACCTAGAATTTCGCCCGATTCCCATATTTTCGTGTGCTATACCCACGCATTCCGAGTGGTCCCAAGAGCCGTGGACCCCGATCGCCTAAAATTTTTCCGGGCAATCAAATACGACCTAAGGAACCATAGTATCCGCCCCGCCATGATCGTTCCTTATTTTTTGCGTTTTTCGGCCAAACAACTAGAATTCCGCGCAATTCCCATATTTTTGTGTGTTATAGCCCACACCTTCCGAGTGGTCCCGGGACCTCCGGACCCCTATCGCCTAAAATTTTTCCGGACTATCAAATACGACCTAAGGAACCATAGTATCCGCCCCGCCATGATCGTTCCTCATTTTTTGCGTTTTTCGGCCAAACAACTAGAATTCCGCGCGATCCCATATTTTTGTGTGTTATAGCCCACGCCTTCCGAGTGGTCCCGGGTCTCCGGACCCCTATCGCCTAAAATTTTTTGCGGACTATCAAATAAGACCTAAGGAACCATAGTCACCGCCCAGCCATGATCGTTCATAGTTTTTTCCGTTTTTCGGCCAAAAAACTAGAATTCCGCGCGATTCCCATATTTTCGTGTCCTATAGCCCACGCCTTCGAAGTGAACCCGGGAACTCCGGACCCCTATCGCCTAAAAATTTTCCGGACTATCAAATACGACCTAAGGTACCATAGTCACCGCCCCACCATGATCGTTCCAAATGCTTTGCATTTTTCGGCCAAAAAACTAGAACTCCGCGTGATTTGCATATTTTCGTGTCCTATAGCTTACCCCTTCCGAGTGGTCCCGGGAGCCGTGGACCCCGATCGCCTAAAATTTTCCGGGCCATCAAATACGACCTAAGGAACCATAGTCACCGCCCCGCCATGATCGTTCCTCATTTATTGCGTTTTTCGGCCAAAAAACTAGAATTCCGCTCGATTACCATATTTTTGTGTGCTATTGCCCACGCCTTCCGAGTGGGCCGGGCCGCCGGACTCGGATCGCCTAAAAAATTTCCGGGCCATCAATTAGGACCTAAGGAAACATAGTTACCGCCCCGCCATGATCGTTCCTAATCTTTTGTGTTATTCAGCCAAAAAACTAGAAATCCGCGCGATTTCCATATTTTCGTGTGCTTTAGCCCACGCCTTCCAAGGGGTCCCGGGAACCCCGAACCCCGATCGCCTAAAAGTTTTCCGGGCCATCAAATACGACCTAAGGAACCATAGTAACCACCCCGCCATGATCGTTCCTCATTTTTTGCATTTTTCGGCCAAACAACTAGAATTCCGCGCGATTCCCATATTTTTGTGTGTAGCCCACGCCTTCCGAGTGGTCCCGGGACCTCCTGACCCCTATCGCCTAAATTTTTTCCGGACTATCAAATACGACCTAAGGAACCATAGTATCCACCCCGCCATTATCATTCCTCATTTTTTGTGTTTTTCGGCCAAACAACTAGAATTCCGCGCGATTCCCATATTTTTGTGTGTTATAGCCCACGCCTTCCGAGTGGTCCCGGGACCTCCGGACCCCTATCGCCTAAAATTTTTCCGGACTATCAAATACGACCTAAGGAACCATAGTATCCGCCCCGCCATCATCGTTCCTCATTTTTCGCGTTTTTCGGCCAAACAACTAGAATTCCGCGCTATCCCATATTTTTGTGTGTTATAGCCCACACCTTCCGAGTGGTCCCGGGTCTCCGGACCCCTATCGCCTAAAAATTTTCCGGACTATCAAATAAGACCTAAGGAACCATAGTCACCGCCCAGCCATGATCGTTCCTAGTTTTTTCCGTTTTTCGGCCAAAAAACTAGAATTCCGCGCGATTTCCATATTTTCGTGTCCTATAGCCCACGCCTTCCAAGTGAACCCGGGAACTCCGGACCTCTATCGCCTAAAATTTTTCCGGACTATCAAATACGACCTAAGGAACCATAGTCACCGCCCCGCCATGATCGTTCCTCATTTATTGCATTTTTCGGCCAAAAAACTAGAATTCCGCTCGATTACCATATTTTTGTGTGCTATTGCCCACGCCTTCCGAGTGGGCCGGGCCGCCGGACTCGGATCGCCTAAAAAAATTTCGGGCCATCAATTAGGACCTAAGGAACAATAGTCACCGCCTCGCCATGATCGTTCCTCATTTTTTGCATTTTTTGGCCAAAAAACTAGAATTCCGCCCGATTCCCATATTTTTGTATGCTATCGCCCACGCCTTCCGAGTGGGTCGGGCACCCCGGAGCCGGATCGCCTAAAAATTTTCCGGACTATCAAATACGACCTAAGGAACCATAGTCACCGCCCCGCCATGATCGTTCCTAGTCTTTTGCGTTTTTCAGTTAAAAAACAAGAATTCCGCGCGATTTCCATATTTTCGTGTGCATTAGCCCACGCCTTCCAAGGGGTCCCGAGAACCCCGAACCCCGATCGCCTAAAAATTTTCTGGGCCATCAAATACCACCTAAGGAACCATAGTAACCACCCCGCCATGATCGTTCCTCATTTTTTGCATTTTTCGGCCAAACAACTAGAATTCCGCGCGATTCCCAAATTTTTGTGTGTTATAGCCCACGCCTTCCGAGTGGTCCCGGGACCTCCGGACCCCTATCGCCTAATATTTTTCCGGACTATCAAATAAGACCAAAGGAACCATAGTCACCGCCCTGCCAAGATCTTTCCACATTTTTTGCATGTTACTGAAAAAGACCTAGAATTTCGCCCGATTCCCATATTTTCGTGTGCTATACCCACGCATTCCGAGTGGTCCCAAGAGCCGTGGACCCCGATCGCCTAAAATTTTTCCGGGCAATCAAATACGACCTAAGGAACCATAGTATCCGCCCCGCCATGATCGTTCCTTATTTTTTGCGTTTTTCGGCCAAACAACTAGAATTCCGCGCAATTCCCATATTTTTGTGTGTTATAGCCCACACCTTCCGAGTGGTCCCGGGACCTCCGGACCCCTATCGCCTAAAATTTTTCCGGACTATCAAATACGACCTAAGGAACCATAGTATCCGCCCCGCCATGATCGTTCCTCATTTTTTGCGTTTTTCGGCCAAACAACTAGAATTCCGCGCGATCCCATATTTTTGTGTGTTATAGCCCACGCCTTCCGAGTGGTCCCGGGTCTCCGGACCCCTATCGCCTAAAATTTTTTGCGGACTATCAAATAAGACCTAAGGAACCATAGTCACCGCCCAGCCATGATCGTTCATAGTTTTTTCCATTTTTCGGCCAAAAAACTAGAATTCCGCGCGATTCCCATATTTTCGTGTCCTATAGCCCACGCCTTCGAAGTGAACCCGGGAACTCCGGACCCCTATCGCCTAAAAATTTTCCGGACTATCAAATACGACCTAAGGTACCATAGTCACCGCCCCACCATGATCGTTCCAAATGCTTTGCATTTTTCGGCCAAAAAACTAGAACTCCGCGTGATTTGCATATTTTCGTGTCCTATAGCTTACCCCTTCCGAGTGGTCCCGGGAAGCCGTGGACCCCGATCGCCTAAAATTTTCCGGGCCATCAAATACGACCTAAGGAACCATAGTCACCGCCCCGCCATGATCGTTCCTCATTTATTGCGTTTTTCGGCCAAAAAACTAGAATTCCGCTCGATTACCATATTTTTGTGTGCTATTGCCCACGCCTTCCGAGTGGGCCGGGCCGCCGGACTCGGATCGCCTAAAAATTTTTTGGGCCATCAATTAGGACCTAAGGAACCATAGTCTCCGCCCCGCCATGATCGTTCCTAGTCTTTTGTGTTATTCAGCCAAAAAACTAGAATTCCGCGCGATTTCCATATTTTCGTGTGCTTTAGCCCACGCCTTCCAAGGGGTCCCGGGAACCCCGAACCCCGATCGCCTAAAAATTTTCCGGGCCATCAAATACGACCTAAGGAACCATAGTAACCACCCCGCCATGATCGTTCCTCATTTTTTGCATTTTTCGGCCAAACAACTAGAATTCCGCGCGATTCCCATATTTTTGTGTGTAGCCCACGCCTTCCGAGTGGTCCCGGGACCTCCTGACCCCTATCGCCTAAATTTTTTCCGGACTATCAAATACGACCTAAGGAACCATAGTATCCACCCCGCCATTATCAGTCCTCATTTTTTGTGTTTTTCGGCCAAACAACTAGAATTCCGCGCGATTCCCATATTTTTGTGTGTTATAGCCCACGCCTTCCGAGTGGTCCCTGGACCTCCGGACCCCTATCGCCTAAAATTTTTTCGGACTATCAAATATGACCTAAGGAACCATAGTATCCGCCCCGCCATCATCATTCCTCATTTTTCGCGTTTTTCGGCCAAACAACTAGAATTCCGCGCTATCCCATATTTTTGTGTGTTATAGCCCACACCTTCCGAGTGGTCCCGGGTCTCCGGACCCCTATCGCCTAAAAATTTTCCGGACTATCAAATAAGACCTAAGGAACCATAGTCACCGCCCAGCCATGATCGTTCCTAGTTTTTTCCGTTTTTCGGCCAAAAAACTAGAATTCCGCGCGATTCCCATATTTTCGTGTCCTATAGCCCACGCCTTCCAAGTGAACCCGGGAACTCCGGACCCCTATCGCCTAAAATTTTTCCGGACTATCAAATACGACCTAAGGAACCATAGTCACTGCCCAGCCATGATCATTCCTCATTTATTGCATTTTTCGGCCAAAAAACTAGAATTCCGCTCGATTACCATATTTTTGTGTGCTATTGCCCACGCCTTCCGAGTGGGCCGGGCCGCCGGACTCGGATCGCCTAAAAAAATTTCGGGCCATCAATTAGGACCTAAGGAACAATAGTCACCGCCTCGCCATTATCGTTCCTCATTTTTTGCATTTTTTGGCCAAAAAACTAGAATTCCGCCCGATTCCCATATTTTTGTATGCTATCGCCCACGCCTTCCGAGTGGGTCGGGCACCCCGGAGCCGGATCGCCTAAAAATTTTTCGGACTATCAAATACGACCTAAGGAACCATAGTCACCGCCCCGCCATGATCGTTCCTAGTCTTTTGCGTTTTTCAGCCAAAAAACAAGAATTCCGCGCGATTTCCATATTTTCGTGTGCTTTAGCCCACGCCTTCCAAGGGTCCCGAGAACCCCGAACCCCGATCGCCTAAAAATTTTCCGGGCCATCAAATACGACCTAAGGAACCATAGTAACCACCCCGCCATGATCGTTCCTCATTTTTTGCATTTTTCGGCCAAACAACTAGAATTCCGCGCGATTCCCATATTTTTGTGTGTTATAGCCCACGCCTTCCGAGTGGTCCCGGGACCTCCTGACCCCTATCGCCTAATATTTTTCCGGACCATCAAATACGACCTAAGGAACCATAGTCACCTCCCAGCCATGATCATTCCTCATTTTTTGCGTTTTTCGGCCAAACAACTAGAATTCCGCGCGATTCCCATATTTTTGTGTGTTATAGCCCACGCCTTCCGAGTGGTCCCGGGACCTCCGGACCCCTATCGCCTAAAATTTTTCCGGACTATCAAATACGACCTAAGGAACCATAGTATCCGCCCCGCCATCATCGTTCCTCATTTTTCGCATTTTTCGGCCAAACAACTAGAATTCCGCGCTATCCCATATTTTTGTGTGTTATAGCCCACACCTTCCGAGTGGTCCCGGGTCTCCGGACCCCTATCGCCTAAAAATTTTCCGGACTATCAAATAAGACCTAAGGAACCATAGTCACCGCCCAGCCATGATCGTTCCTAGTTTTTTCCGTTTTTCGGCCAAAAAACTAGAATTCCGCGCGATTCCCATATTTTCGTGTCCTATAGCCCACGCCTTCCAAGTGAACCCGGGAACTCCGGACCCCTATCGCCTAAAATTTTTACGGACTGTCAAATACGACCTAAGGAACCATAGATACCGCCCCCGCCATGATCGTTCCTCATTTATTGCATTTTTCGGCCAAAAAACTAGAATTCCGCTCGATTACCATATTTTTGTGTGCTATTGCCCACGCCTTCCGAGTGGGCCGGGCTGCCGGACTCGGATCGCCTAAAAAAATTTCGGGCCATCAATTAGGACCTAAGGAACAATAGTCACCGCCTCGCCATGATCGTTCCTCATTTTTTGCATTTTTTGGCCAAAAAACTAGAATTCTGCCCGATTCCCATATTTTTGTATGCTATCGCCCACGCCTTCCGAGTGGGTCGGGCACCCCGGAGCCGGATCGCCTAAAAATTTTCCGGACTATCAAATACGACCTAAGGAACCATAGTCACCGCCCCGCCATGATCGTTCCTAGTCTTTTGCGTTTTTCAGCCAAAAATCAAGAATTCCGCGCGATTTCCATATTTTCGTGTGCTTTAGCCCACGCCTTCCAAGGGGTCCCGAGAACCCCGAACCCCGATCGCCTAAAAATTTTACGGGCCATCAAATACCACCTAAGGAACCATAGTAACCACCCCGCCATGATCGTTCCTCATTTTTTGCATTTTTCGGCCAAACAACTAGAATTCCGCGCGATTCCCAAATTTTTGTGTGTAGCCCTCGCCTTCCGAGTGGTCCCGGGACCTCCTGACCCCTATCGCCTAAAATCTTTTCGGACTATCAAATACGACCTAAGGAACCATAGTATCCACCCCGCCATTATCATTCCTCATTTTTTGCGTTTTTCGGCCAAACAACTAGAATTCCGCGCGATTCCCGTATTTTTGTGTGTTATAGCCCACGCCTTCCGAGTGGTCCCGGGACCTCCGGACCCCTATCGCCTAAAATTTTTCCGGACTATCAAATACGACCTAAGGAACCATAGTATCCGCCCCGCCATCATCGTTCCTCATTTTTCGCGTTTTTCGGCCAAACAACTAGAATTCCGCGCTATCCCATATTTTTGTGTGTTATAGCCCACACCTTCCGAGTGGTCCCGGGTCTCCGGACCCCTATCGCCTAAAAATTTTCCGGACTATCAAATAAGACCTAAGGAACCATAGTCACCGCCCAGCCATGATCGTTCCTAGTTTTTTCCGTTTTTCGGCCAAAAAACTAGAATTCCGCGCGATTCCCATATTTTCGTGTCCTATAGCCCACGCCTTCCAAGTGAACCCGGGAACTCCGGACCCCTATCGCCTAAAATTTTTACGGACTGTCAAATACGACCTAAGGAACCATAGATACCGCCCCCGCCATGATCGTTCCTCATTTATTGCATTTTTCGGCCAAAAAACTAGAATTCCGCTCGATTACCATATTTTTGTGTGCTATTGCCCACGCCTTCCGAGGGGGCTGGGCCGCCGGACTCGGATCGCCTAAAAATATTTCGGGCCATCAATTAGGACCTAAGGAACAATAGTCACCGCCTCGCCATGATCGTTCCTCATTTTTTGTGTTTTTCGACCAAAAAACTAGAATTACGCCCGATTCCCATATTTTTGTGTGCTATAGCCCACGCCTTCTGAGTGGTCCCGGGACCTCCGGACCCGTATCGCCTAAAATTTTTCCGGACTATCAAATACGACCTAAGGAACCATAGTATCCGCCCCGCCATCATCGTTCCTCATTTTTTGCGTTTTTCGGCCAAACAACTAGAATTCCGCGCTATCCCATATTTTTGTGTGTTATAGCCCACACCTTCCGAGTGGTCCCGGGTCTCCGGACCCCTATCGCCTAAAAATTTTCCGGGCCATCAAATACCACCTAAGGAACCATAGTAACCACCCCGCCATGATCGTTCCTCATTTTTTGCATTTTTCGGCCAAACAACTAGAATTCCGCGCAATTCCCAAATTTTTGTGTGTAGCCCTCGCCTTCCGAGTGGTCCTGGGACCTCCTAACCCCTATCGCCTAAAATTTTTTCGGACTATCAAATACGACCTAAGGAACCATAGTATCCACCCCGCCATTATCATTCCTCATTTTTTGCGTTTTTCGGCCAAACAACTAGAATTCCGCGCGATTTCCATATTTTTGTGTGTTATAGCCCACGCCTTCCGAGTGGTCCCGGGACCTCCGGACCCCTATCGCCTAAAATTTTTCCGGACTATCAAATACGACCTAAGGAACCATAGTATCCGCCCCGCCATCATCGTTCCTCATTTTTTGCGTTTTTCGGCCAAACAACTAGAATTCCGCGCTATCCCATATTTTTGTGTGTTATAGCCCACACCTTCCGAGTGGTCCCGGGTCTCCGGACCCCTATCGCCTAAAAATTTTCCGGACTATCAAATAAGACCTAAGGAACCATAGTCACCGCCCAGCCATGATCGTTCCTAGTTTTTTTCCGTTTTTCGGCCAAAAAACTAGAATTCCGCGCGATTCCCATATTTTCGTGTCCTATAGCCCACGCCTTCCAAGTGAACCCGGGAACTCCGGACCCCTATCGCCTAAAATTTTTCCAGACTGTCAAATACGACCTAAGGAACCATAGTCACCGCCCCGCCATGATCGTTCCTCATTTATTGCATTTTTCGGCCAAAAAACTAGAATTCCGCTCGATTACCATATTTTTGTGTGCTATTGCCCACGCCTTCCGAGTGGGCCGGGCCGCCGGACTCGGATCGCCTAAAAAAATTTCGGGCCATCAATTAGGACCTAAGGAACCATAGTCACCGCCTCGCCATGATCGTTCCTCATTTTTTGAATTTTTTGGCCAAAAAACTAGAATTCCGCCCGATTCCCATATTTTTGTGTGCTATCGCCCACGCCTTCCGAGTGGGTCAGGCCCCCGGAGCCGGATCGCCTAAAAATTTTCCGGACTATCAAATACGACCTAAGGAACCATAGTCACCGCCCCGCCATGATCGTTCCTAGTCTTTTGCGTTTTTCAGCCAAAAAACTAGAATTCCGCGCGATTTCCATATTTTCGTGTGCTTTAGCCCACGCCTTCCAAGGGGTCCCGGGAACCCCGAACCCCGATCGCCTAAAAATTTTCCGGGCCATCAAATACGACCTAAGGAACCATAGTAACCACCCCGCCATGATCGTTCCTCATTTTTTGCATTTTTCGGCCAAAAGACTAGAATTCCGCGCGATTCCCATATTTTTGTGTGTTATAGCCCACGCCTTCCGAGTGGTCCCGGGACCTCCTGACCCCTATCGCCTAATATTTTTCCGGACCATCAAATACGACCTAAGGAACCATAGTCACCTCCCAGCCATGATCATTCCTCATTTTTTGTTTTTTTCGACCAAAAAACTAGAATTCCGCCCGATTCCCATATTTTTGTGTGCTATCGCCACGCCTTCCGAGTGGGTCAGGCCCCCCGGAGACGGATCGCCTAAAAATTTTCTGGACTATCAAATACGACCTAAGGAACCACAGTCACCGCCCCGCCATGATCGTTCCTAGTCTTTTGCGTTTTTCAGCCAAAAAACTAGAATTCCGCGCGATTTCCATATTTTCGTGTGCTTTAGCCCACGCTTTCCAAGGGGTCCCGGGAACCCCGAACCCCGATCGCCTAAAAATTTTCCGGGCCATCAAATACGACCTAAGGAACCATAGTAACCACCCCGCCATGATCGTTCCTCATTTTTTGCGTTTTTCGGCCAAAAGACTAGAATTCCGCGCGATTCCCATATTTTTGTGTGTTATAGCCCACGCCTTCCGAGTGGTCCCGGGACCTCCTGACCCCTATCGCCTAATATTTTTCCGGACCATCAAATACGACCTAAGGAACCATAGTCACCTCCCAGCCATGATCATTCCTCATTTTTTGTGTTTTTCGACCAAAAAACTAGAATTACGCCCGATTCCCATATTTTTGTGTGCTATAGCCCACGCCTTCTGAGTGGTCCCGGGACCTCCGGACCCGTATCGCCTAAAATTTTTCCGGACTATCAAATACGACCTAAGGAACCATAGTATCCGCCCCGCCATCATCGTTCCTCATTTTTTGCGTTTTTCGGCCAAACAACTAGAATTCCGCGCTATCCCATATTTTTGTGTGTTATAGCCCACACCTTCCGAGTGGTCCCGGGTCTCCGGACCCCTATCGCCTAAAAATTTTCCGGACTGCCAAATACGACCTAAGGAACCATAGAGACCGCCCCCGCCATGATCGTTCCTCATTTATTGCATTTTTCGGCCAAAAAACTAGAATTCCGCTCGATTACCATATTTTTGTGTGCTATTGCCCACGCCTTCCGAGTGGGCCGGGCCACCGGACTCGGATCGCCTAAAAAAATTTCGGGCCACAAATTAGGACCTAAGGAACAATAGTCACCGCCTCGCCATGATCGTTCCTCATTTTTTGCATTTTTTGGCCAAAAAACTAGAATTCCGCCCGATTCCCATATTTTTGTATGCTATCGCCCACGCCTTCCGAGTGGGTCGGGCACCCCGGAGCCGGATCGCCTAAAAATTTTCCGGACTATCAAATACGACCTAAGGAACCATAGTCACCGCCCCGCCATGATCGTTCCCAGTCTTTTGCGTTTTTCAGCCAAAAAACAAGAATTCCGCGCGATTTCCATATTTTCGTGTGCTTTAGCCCACGCCTTCCAAGGGGTCCCGAGAACCTCGAACCCCGATCGCCTAAAAATTTTCCGGGCCATCAAATACCACCTAAGGAACCATAGTAACCACCCCGCCATGATCGTTCCTCATTTTTTGCATTTTTCGGCCAAACAACTAGAATTCCGCGCGATTCCCAAATTTTTGTGTGTAGCCCTCGCCTTCCGAGTGGTCCCGGGACCTCCTGACCCCTATCGCCTAAAATTTTTTCGGACTATCAAATACAACCTAAGGAACCATAGTATCCACCCCGCCATTATCATTCCTCATTTTTTGCGTTTTTCGGCCAAACAAATAGAATTCCGCGCGATTCCCATATTTTTGTGTGTTATAGCCCACGCCTTCCGAGTGGTCCCGGGACCTCCGGACCCCTATCGCCTATAATTTTTCCGGACTATCAAATACGACCTAAGGAACCATAGTATCCGCCCCGCCATCATCGTTCCTCATTTTTTGTGTTTTTCGGCCAAACAACTAGAATTCCGCGCTATCCCATATTTTTGTGTGTTATAGCCCACACCTTCCGAGTGGTCCCGGGTCTCCGGACCCCTATCGCCTAAAAATTTTCCGGACTATCAAATAAGACCTAAGGAACCATAGTCACCGCCCAGCCATGATCGTTCCTAGTTTTTTCCGTTTTTCGGCCAAAAAACTAGAATTCCGCGCGATTCCCATATTTTCGTGTCCTATAGCCCACGCCTTCCAAGTGAACCCGGGAACTCCGGACCCCTATCGCCTAAAATTTTTACGGACTGTCAAATACGACCTAAGGAACCATAGACACCGCCCCCGCCATGATCGTTCCTCATTTATTGCATTTTTCGGCCAAAAAACTAGAATTCCGCTCGATTACCATATTTTTGTGTGCTATTGCCCACGCCTTCCGAGTGGGCCGGGCCGCCAGACTCGGATCGCCTAAAAAAATTTCGGGCCATCAATTAGGACCTAAGGAACAATAGTCACCGCCTCGCCATGATCGTTCCTCATTTTTTGCATTTTTTGGCCAAAAAACTAGAATTCCGCCCGATTCCCATATTTTTGTATGCTATCGCCCACGCCTTCCGAGTGGGTCGGGCACCCCGGAGCCGAATCGCCTAAAAATTTTCCGGACTATCAAATATGACCTAAGGAACCATAGTCACCGCCCCGCCATGATCGTTCCTAGTCTTTTGCGTTTTTCAGCCAAAAAACAAGAATTCCGCGCGATTTCCATATTTTTCGTGTGCTTTAGCCCACGCCTTCCAAGGGGTCCCGGGAACCCCGAACCCCGATCGCCTAAAAGTTTTCCGGGCCATCAAATACCACCTAAGGAACCATAGTAACCACCCCGCCATGATCGTTCCTCATTTTTTGCATTTTTCGGCCAAACAACTAGAATTCCGCGCGATTCCCAAATTTTTGTGTGTAGCCCTCGCCTTCCGAGTGGTCCCGGGACCTCCTGACCCCTATCGCCTAAAATCTTTTCGGACTATCAAATACGACCTAAGGAACCATAGTATCCACCCCGCCATTATCATTCCTCATTTTTTGCGTTTTTCGGCCAAACAACTAGAATTCCGCGCGATTCCCATATTTTTGTGTGTTATAGCCCACGCCTTCCGAGTGGTCCCGGGACCTCCGGACCCCTATCGCCTAAAATTTTTCCGGACTATCAAATACGACCTAAGGAACCATAGTATCCGCCCCGCCATCATCGTTCCTCATTTTTCGCGTTTTTCGGCCAAACAACTAGAATTCCGCGCTATCCCATATTTTTGTGTGTTATAGCCCACACCTTCCGAGTGGTCCCGGGTCTCCGGACCCCTATCGCCTAAAAATTTTCCGGACTATCAAATAAGACCTAAGGAACCATAGTCACCGCCCAGCCATGATCGTTCCTAGTTTTTTCCGTTTTTCGGCCAAAAAACTAGAATTCCGCGCGATTCCCATATTTTCGTGTCCTATAGCCCACGCCTTCCAAGTGAACCCGGGAACTCCGGACCCCTATCGCCTAAAATTTTTACGGACTGTCAAATACGACCTAAGGAACCATAGTCACCGCCCCGCCATGATCGTTCCTCATTTATTGCATTTTTCGGCCAAAAAACTAGAATTCCGCTCGATTACCATATTTTTGTGTGCTATTGCCCACGCCTTCCGAGTGGGCCGGGCCGCCGGACTCGGATCGCCTAAAAAAATTTCGGGCCATCAATTAGGACCTAAGGAACCATAGTCACCGCCTCGCCATGATCGTTCCTCATTTTTTGCAATTTTTTGGCCAAAAAACTAGAATTCCGCCCGATTCCCATATTTTTGTGTGCTATCGCCCACGCCTTCCGAGTGGGTCAGGCCCCCCGGAGCCGGATCGCCTAAAAATTTTCCGGACTATCAAATACGACCTAAGGAACCATAGTCACCGCCCCGCCATGATCGTTCCTAGTCTTTTGCGTTTTTCAGCCAAAAAACTAGAATTCCGCGCGATTTCCATATTTTCGTGTGCTTTAGCCCACGCCTTCCAAGGGGTCCCGGGAACCCCGAACCCCGATCGCCTAAAAATTTTCCGGGCCATCAAATACGACCTAAGGAACCATAGTAACCACCCCGCCATGATCGTTCCTCATTTTTTGTGTTTTTCGGCCAAAAGACTAGAATTCCGCGCGATTCCCATATTTTTGTGTGTTATAGCCATGCCTTCCGAGTGGTCCTGGGACCTCCTGACCCCTATCGCCTAAAATTTTCCCGGACTATCAAATACGACCTAAGGAACCATAGTATCCGCCCCGCCATGATCGTTCCTCATTTTTGCCTTTTTCGGCCAAACAACTAGAATTCCGCGCGATTCCCAAATTTTTGTGTGTTATAGCCCACACCTTCCGAGTGGTCCCGGGACCTCCGGACCCCTATCGCCTAAAATTTTTCCGGACTATCAAATACAACCTAAGGAACCATAGTATCTGCCCCGAAATGATCGTTCCTCATTTTTTGCGTTTTTCGGCCAAACAACTAGAATACCGCGCGATCCCATATTTTTGTGTGTTATAGCCCACGCCTTCCGAGTGGTCCCGGGTCTCCGGACCCCTATCGCCTAAAAATTTTCCGGACTATCAAATAAGACCTAAGGAACCATAGTCACCGCCCAGCCATGATCGTTCCTAGTTTTTTCCGTTTTTCGGCCAAAAAACTAGAATTCCGCACGATTCCCATATTTTCGTGTCCTATAGCCCACGCCTTCCAAGTGAACCCGGGAACTCCGGACCCCTATCGCCTAAAATTTTTCCGGACTATCAAATACGACCTAAGGAACAATAGTCACCGCCCAGCCATGATCATTCCTCATTTGTTGCATTTTTCGGCCAAAAAACTAGAATTCTGCTCGATTATCATATTTTTGTGTGCTATTGCCCACGCCTTCCGAGTGGGCCGGGCCGCCGGACTCGGATCGCCTAAAAAGTTTTCGGGCAATCAATTAGGACCTAAGGAACCATAGTCACCGCAACGCCATGATCGTTCCTCATTTTTTGCATTTTTTGGCCAAAAAACTAGAATTCCGCCTGATTCCCATATTTTTGTGTGCTATCGCCCACGCCTTCCGAGTGGGTCGGGCCCCCGGAGCCGGATCGCCTAAAAATTTTCCGGACTATCAAATACGACCTAAGGAACCATAGTCACCGCCCCGCCATGATCGTTCCTAGTCTTTTGCGTTTTTCAGCCAAAAACTAGAATTCCGCGCGATTTCCATATTTTCGTGTGCTAAATTTAGCTCACGCCTTCCAAGGGGTCCCGGGAACCCCGAACCCCGATCGCCTAAAAATTTTCCGGGCCATCAAATACGACCTAAGGAACCATAGTAACCACCCCGCCATGATCGTTCCTCATTTTTTGCGTTTTTCGGCCAAAAGACTAGAATTCCGCGCGATTCCCATATTTTTGTGTGTTATACCCCATGCCTTCCGAGTGGTCCCGGGACCTCCTGACCCCTATCGCCTAAAATTTTCCCGGACTATCAAATACGACCTAAGGAACCATAGTATCCGCCCCGCCATGATCGTTCCTCATTTTTGCCTTTTTCGGCCAAACAACTAGAATTCCGCGCGATTCCCAAATTTTTGTGTGTTATAGCCCACACCTTCCGAGTGGTCCCGGGACCTCCGGACCCCTATCGCCTAAAATTTTTCCGGACTATCAAATACGACCTAAGTAAACATAGTATCCGCCCCAAAATGATCGTTCCTCATTTTTTGCGTTTTTCGGCAAAACAACTAGCATACCGCGCGATCCCATATTTTTGTGTGTTATAGCCCACGCCTTCCGAGTGGTCCCGGGGCTCCGGACCCCTATCGCCTAAAAATTTTCCGGACTATCAAATAAGACCTAAGGAACCATAGTCACCGCCCAGCCATGATCGTTCCTAGTTTTTTCCGTTTTTCGGCCAAAAAACTAGAATTCCGCGCGATTTCCATATTTTCGTGTCCTATAGCCCACGCCTTCCAAGTGAACCCGGGAACTCCGGACCCCTATCGCCTAAAATTTTTCTGGACTATCAAATACGACCTAAGGAACCATAGTCACCGCCCCGCCATGATCGTTCCTCATTTATTGCGTTTTTCGGCCAAAAAACTAGAATTCCGCTCGATTACCATATTTTTGTATGCTATTGCCCACGCCTTCCGAGTGGGCCGGGCCGCCGGACTCGGATCGCCTAAAAAATTTTCGGGCCATCAATTAGGACCTTAGGAACCATAGTCACCACCTCGCCATGATCGTTCCTCATTTTTTGCATTTTTTGGCCAAAAAACTAGAATTCCGCCTGATTCCCATATTTTTGTGTGCTATCGCCCACGCCTTCCGAGTGGGTCGGGCCCCCGGAGCCGGATCGCCTAAAAATTTTCCGGACTATCAAATACGACCTAAGGAACCATAGTCACCGCCCCGCCATGATCGTTCCTAGTCTTTTGCGTTTTTCAGCCAAAAAACTAGAATTCCGCGCGATTTCCATATTTTCGTGTGCTAAATTTAGCTCACGCCTTCCAAGGGGTCCCGGGAACCCCGAACCCCGATCGCCTAAAAATTTTCCGGGCCATCAAATACGACCTAAGGAACCATAGTAACCACCCCGCCATGATCGTTCCTCATTTTTTGCGTTTTTCGGCCAAAAGACTAGAATTCCGCGCGATTCCCATATTTTTGTGTGTTATACCCCATGCCTTCCGAGTGGTCCCAGGACCTCCTGATCCCTATCGCCTAAAATTTTCCCAGACTATCAAATACGACCTAAGGAACCATAGTATCCGCCCCGCCATGATCGTTCCTCATTTTTGCCTTTTTCGGCCAAACAACTAGAATTCCGCGGGATTCCCAAATTTTTGTGTGTTATAGCCCACACCTTCCGAGTGGTCCCGGGACCTCCGGACCATTATTGCCTAAAATTTTTCCGGACTATCAAATACGACCTAAGGAACCATAGTATCCGCCCTGAAATGATCGTTCCTCATTTTTTGCCTTTTTCGGCCAAACAACTAGAATACCGCGCGATCCCATATTTTTGTGTGTTATAGCCCATGCCTTCCGAGTGGTCCCGGGTCTCCGGACCCCTATCGCCTAAAAATTTTCTGGACTATCAAATAAGACCTAAGGAACCATAGTCACCGCCCAGCCATGATCGTTCCTAGTTTTTTCCATTTTTCGGCCAAAAAACTAGAATTCCGCGCGATTCCCATATTTTCGTGTCCTATAGCCCACGCCTTCCAAGTGAACCCGTGAACTCCGGACCCCTATCACCTAAAATTTTTCCGGACTATCAAATACGACCTAAGGAACCATAGTATCCTTCCCGCCATGATCGTTCCTCATTTTTTGCGTTTTTCGGCCAAACAACTAGAATTCCGCGCGATTCCCATATTTTTGTGTGGTCGCGGGACCTCCGAACCCATATCGCCTAATATTTTTCCGGACTATCAAATAAGACCAAAGGAACCATAGTCACCGCCCTGCCAAGATCTTTCCACATTTTTTGCAAGTTACTGAAAAAGACTTCCGCGCGATTCCCATATTTTTGTGTGTTATAGCCCACACCTTCCGAGTGGTCCCGGGACCTCCGGACCCCTATCGCCTAAAATTTTTCCGGACTATCAAATACGACCTAAGTAACCATAGTATCCGCCCCGCCATGATCGTTCCTCATTTTTTGCGTTTTTCGGCCAAACAACTAGAATTTCGCGCGATCCCATATTTTTGGGTGTTATAGCCCACGCCTTCCGAGTGGTCCCGGGTCTCCGGACCCCTATCGCCTAATATTTTTCCGGACTATCAAATACGACCTAAGGAACCATAGTATCCGCCCCGCCATGATCGTTCCTCATTTTTTGCGTTTTTCGGCCAAACAACTAGAATTCCGCGCGATTCCCATATTTTTGTGTATTATAGCCCACACCTTCCGAGTGGTTCCGGGACCTCCGGACCCCTATCGCCTAAAATTTTTCCAGACTACCAAATACGACCTAAGGAACCATAGTATCCGCCCCGCCATGATCGTTCCTCATTTTTTGCGTTTTTCGGCCAAACAACTAGAATTCCGCGCTATCCCATATTTTCGTGTGTTATAGCCCACGCCTTCCGAGTGGTCCCGGGTCTCCGGACCCCTATCGCCTAATATTTTTCCGGACTATCAAATACGACCTAAGGAACCATAGTATCCGCCCCGCCATGATCGTTCCTCATTTTTTGCGTTTTTCGGCCAAACAACTAGAATTCCGCGCGATTCCCATATTTTTGTGTATTATAGCCCACACCTTCCGAGTGGTTCCGGGACCTCCGGACCCCTATCGCCTAAAATTTTTCCGGACTACCAAATACGACCTAAGAAACCATAGTATCCGCCCCGCCATGATCGTTCCTCATTTTTTGCGTTTTTCGGCCAAACAACTAGAATTCCGCGCTATCCCATATTTTCGTGTGTTATAGCCCACGCCTTCCGAGTGGTCCCGGGTCTCCGGACCCCTATCGCCTAATATTTTTCCGGACTATCAAATACGACCTAAGGAACCATAGTCACCGCCCAGCCATGATCGTTCTTAGTTTTTTCATTTTTTCGGCCAAAAAACTAGAATTCCGCGCGATTCCCATATTTTCGTGTCCTATAGCCCACGCCTTCCAAGTGAACCCGGGAAATCCGGACCCCTCTCGCCTAAAATTTTTCCGGACTATCAAATACGACCTAAGGAACCATAGTCACCGCCCAGCCATGATCATTCCTCATTTGTTGCGTTTTTCGGCCAAAAAACTAGAATTCCGCCCGATTACAATATTTTTGTGTGCTATTGCCCACCCTTCCAAGTGGTTGCGGGACCACCGGACCCCGATCGCCTAAAAATTTTCCGGGCTGTCAAATACGACCTAAGGAACTATAGTAACCGCCCCGCCATCATCGTTTCTCATTTTTTGGCCAAAAAACTAGAATTACGCCCGATTCCCATATTTTCGTGTGCTATACCCACGCCTTCCAAGTGGTCCGGGGAGCCGCGGACCCCGATCGCCTAAATTTTTTCCGGACTATCAAATACGACCTAAGGAACCATAGTATCCGCCCCGCCATGATCGTTCCTCATTTTTTGCGTTTTTCGGCCAAACAACTAGAATTCCGCGCGATTCTCATATTTTTGTGTATTATAGCCCACACCTTCCGAGTGGTTCCGGGACCTCCGGACCCCTATCGCCTAAAATGTTTTCGGACTACCAAATACAACCTAAGAAATCATAGTATCCGCCCCGCCATGATCGTTCCTCATTTTTTGCGTTTTTCGGCCAAACAACTAGAATTCCGCGCTATCCCATATTTTCGTGTGTTATAGCCCACGCCTTCCGAGTGGTCCCGGGTCCCCGGACCCCGATCGCCTAAAATTTTTCCGGACTATCAAATAAGACCTAAGGAACCATAGTCACCGCCCAGCCATGATCGTTCCTAGTTTTTTCATTTTTTCGTCCAAAAAACTAGAATTCCGCGCGATTCCCATATTTTCGTGTCCTATAGCCCACGCCTTCCAAGTGAACTCGAGAAATCCGGACCCCTATCGCCTAAAATTTTTCCGGACTATCAAATATGACCTAAGGAACCATAGTCACTGCCCAGCCATGATCATTCCTCATTTGTTGCGTTTTTCGGCCAAAAAACTAGAATTCCGCCCGATTACAATATTTTTTTCTGTGCTATTGCCCACCCTTCCAAGTGGTTGCGGGACCCACGGACCCCGATCGCCTAAAAATTTTCCGGGCCGTCAAATACGACCTAAGGAACCATAGTAACCGCCCCGCCATCATCATTTCTTATTTTTCGGCCAAAAAACTAGAATTACGCCCGATTCCCATATTTTCGTGTGCTATACCCACGCCTTCCAAGTGGTTCGGTGAGCCGCGGACCCCGATCGCCTAAATTTTTTCCGGACTATCAAATACGACCTAAGGAACCATAGTATCCGCCCCGCCATGATCGTTCCTCATTTATTTGCGTTTTTCGACCAAACAACTAGAATTCCGCGCAATTCCCATATTTTTGTGTGTTATAGCCCACGCCTTCCGAGTGGTCGCGGGACCTCCGGACCCCTATCGCCTAATACTTTTCCGGACTATCAAATAAGACCAAAGGAACCATAGTCACCGCCCAGCCAAGATCTTTCCACATTTTTTGCAAGTTTCTGAAAAGACTTCCGCGCGATTCCCATATTTTTGTGTGTTATAGCCCACGCCTTCCGAGTAGTCGCGGGACCTCCGGACCCCTATCGCCTAATATTTTTCCGGACTATCAAATAAGACCAAAGGAACCATAGTCACCGCCCTGCCAAGATCTTTCCACATTTTTTGCAAGTTACTGAAAAAGACTTCCGCGCGATTCCCATATTTTTGTGTGTTATAGCCCACACCTTCCGAGTGGTCCCGGGACCTCCGGACCCCTATCGCCTAAAATTTTTCCGGACTATCAAATATGACCTAAGGAACCATAGTATCCGCCCCGCCATGATCGTTCCTCATTTTTTGCGTTTTTTGGCCAAACAATTAGAATTCCGCGCGATCCTATATTTTTGTGTGTTATAGCCCATGCCTTCCGAGTGGTTCCGGGACCTCCGGACCCCTATCGCCTAAAATTTTTCCAGACTACCAAATACGACCTAAGGAACCATAGTATCCGCCCCGCCATGATCGTTCCTCATTTTTTGCGTTTTTCGGCCAAACAACTAGAATTCCGCGCTATCCCATATTTTCGTGTGTTATAGCCCACGCCTTCCGAGTGGTCCCGGGTCTCCGGACCCCTATCGCCTAATATTTTTCCGGACTATCAAATACGACCTAAGGAACCATAGTATCCGCCCCGCCATGATCGTTCCTCATTTTTTGCGTTTTTCGGCCAAACAACTAGAATTTCGCGCGATTCCCATATTTTTGTGTATTATAGCCCACACCTTCCGAGTGGTTCCGGGACCTCCGGACCCCTATCGCCTAAAATTTTTCCGGACTACCAAATACGACCTAAGAAATCATAGTATCCGCCCCGCCATGATCGTTCCTCATTTTTTGCGTTTTTCGGCCAAACAACTAGAATTCCGCGCTATCCCATATTTTCGTGTGTTATAGCCCACGCCTTCCGAGTGGTCCCGGGTCTCCGGACCCCGATCGCCTAAAATTTTTCCGGACTATCAAATAAGACCTAAGGAACCATAGTCACCGCCCAGCCATGATCGTTCCTAGTTTTTTCATTTTTTCGTCCAAAAAACTAGAATTCCGCGCGATTCCCATATTTTCGTGTCCTATAGCCCACGCCTTCCAAGTGAACTCGAGAAATCCGGACCCTTATCGCCTAAAATTTTTCCGGACTATCAAATATGACCTAAGGAACCATAGTCACTGCCCAGCCATGATCATTCCTCATTTGTTGCGTTTTTCGGCCAAAAAACTAGAATTCCGCCCGATTACAATATTTTTTTCTGTGCTATTGCCCACCCTTCCAAGTGGTTGCGGGACCCCCGGACCCCGATCGCCTAAAAATTTTCCGGGCCGTCAAATACGACCTAAGGAACCATAGTAACCGCCCCGCCATCATCATTTCTTATTTTTCGGCCAAAAAACTAGAATTACGCCCGATTCCCATATTTTCGTGTGCTATACCCACGCCTTCCAAGTGGTTCGGTGAGCCGCGGACCCCGATCGCCTAAATTTTTTCCGGACTATCAAATACGACCTAAGGAACCATAGTATCCGCCCCGCCATGATCGTTCCTCATTTATTTGCGTTTTTCGACCAAACAACTAGAATTCCGCGCAATTCCCATATTTTTGTGTGTTATAGCCCACGCCTTCCGAGTGGTCGCGGGACCTCCGGACCCCTATCGCCTAATACTTTTCCGGACTATCAAATAAGACCAAAGGAACCATAGTCACCGCCCAGCCAAGATCTTTCCACATTTTTTGCAAGTTTCTGAAAAGACTTCCGCGCGATTCCCATATTTTTGTGTGTTATAGCCCACGCCTTCCGAGTAGTCGCGGGACCTCCGGACCCCTATCGCCTAATATTTTTCCGGACTATCAAATAAGACCAAAGGAACCATAGTCACCGCCCTGCCAAGATCTTTCCACATTTTTTGCAAGTTACTGAAAAAGACTTCCGCGCGATTCCCATATTTTTGTGTGTTATAGCCCACACCTTCCGAGTGGTCCCGGGACCTCCGGACCCCTATCGCCTAAAATTTTTCCGGACTATCAAATATGACCTAAGGAACCATAGTATCCGCCCCGCCATGATCGTTCCTCATTTTTTGCGTTTTTTGGCCAAACAATTAGAATTCCGCGCGATCCTATATTTTTGTGTGTTATAGCCCATGCCTTCCGAGTGGTTCCGGGACCTCCGGACCCCTATCGCCTAAAATTTTTCCAGACTACCAAATACGACCTAAGGAACCATAGTATCCGCCCCGCCATGATCGTTCCTCATTTTTTGCGTTTTTCGGCCAAACAACTAGAATTCCGCGCTATCCCATATTTTCGTGTGTTATAGCCCACGCCTTCCGAGTGGTCCCGGGTCTCCGGACCCCTATCGCCTAATATTTTTCCGGACTATCAAATACGACCTAAGGAACCATAGTATCCGCCCTGCCATGATCGTTCCTCATTTTTTGCGTTTTTCGGCCAAACAACTAGAATTCCGCGCGATTCCCATATTTTTGTGTATTATAGCCCACACCTTCCGAGTGGTTCCGGGACCTCCGGACCCCTATCGCCTAAAATTTTTCTGGACTACCAAATACGACCTAAGAAATCATAGTATCCGCCCCGCCATGATCGTTCCTCATTTTTTGCGTTTTTCGGCCAAACAACTAGAATTCCGCGCTATCCCATATTTTCGTGTGTTATAGCCCACGCCTTCCGAGTGGTCCCGGGTCTCCGGACCCCGATCGCCTAAAATTTTTCCGGACTATCAAATAAGACCTAAGGAACCATAGTCACCGCCCAGCCATGATCGTTCCTAGTTTTTTCATTTTTTCGTCCAAAAAACTAGAATTCCGCGCGATTCCCATATTTTCGTGTCCTATAGCCCACGCCTTCCAAGTGAACTCGAGAAATCCGGACCCTTATCGCCTAAAATTTTTCCGGACTATCAAATATGACCTAAGGAACCATAGTCACTGCCCAGCCATGATCATTCCTCATTTGTTGCGTTTTTCGGCCAAAAAACTAGAATTCCGCCCGATTACAATATTTTTTTCTGTGCTATTGCCCACCCTTCCAAGTGGTTGCGGGACCCCCGGACCCCGATCGCCTAAAAATTTTCCGGGCCGTCAAATACGACCTAAGGAACCATAGTAACCGCCCCGCCATCATCATTTCTTATTTTTCGGCCAAAAAACTAGAATTACGCCCGATTCCCATATTTTCGTGTGCTATACCCACGCCTTCCAAGTGGTTCGGTGAGCCGCGGACCCCGATCGCCTAAATTTTTTCCGGACTATCAAATACGACCTAAGGAACCATAGTATCCGCCCCGCCATGATCGTTCCTCATTTATTTGCGTTTTTCGACCAAACAACTAGAATTCCGCGCAATTCCCATATTTTTGTGTGTTATAGCCCACGCCTTCCGAGTGGTCGCGGGACCTCCGGACCCCTATCGCCTAATACTTTTCCGGACTATCAAATAAGACCAAAGGAACCATAGTCACCGCCCAGCCAAGATCTTTCCACATTTTTTGCAAGTTTCTGAAAAGACTTCCGCGCGATTCCCATATTTTTGTGTGTTATAGCCCACGCCTTCCGAGTAGTCGCGGGACCTCCGGACCCCTATCGCCTAATATTTTTCCGGACTATCAAATAAGACCAAAGGAACCATAGTCACCGCCCTGCCAAGATCTTTCCACATTTTTTGCAAGTTACTGAAAAAGACTTCCGCGCGATTCCCATATTTTTGTGTGTTATAGCCCACACCTTCCGAGTGGTCCCGGGACCTCCGGACCCCTATCGCCTAAAATTTTTCCGGACTATCAAATATGACCTAAGGAACCATAGTATCCGCCCCGCCATGATCGTTCCTCATTTTTTGCGTTTTTTGGCCAAACAATTAGAATTCCGCGCGATCCTATATTTTTGTGTGTTATAGCCCATGCCTTCCGAGTGGTTCCGGGACCTCCGGACCCCTATCGCCTAAAATTTTTCCAGACTACCAAATACGACCTAAGGAACCATAGTATCCGCCCCGCCATGATCGTTCCTCATTTTTTGCGTTTTTCGGCCAAACAACTAGAATTCCGCGCTATCCCATATTTTCGTGTGTTATAGCCCACGCCTTCCGAGTGGTCCCGGGTCTCCGGACCCCTATCGCCTAATATTTTTCCGGACTATCAAATACGACCTAAGGAACCATAGTATCCGCCCTGCCATGATCGTTCCTCATTTTTTGCGTTTTTCGGCCAAACAACTAGAATTCCGCGCGATTCCCATATTTTTGTGTATTATAGCCCACACCTTCCGAGTGGTTCCGGGACCTCCGGACCCCTATCGCCTAAAATTTTTCTGGACTACCAAATACGACCTAAGAAATCATAGTATCCGCCCCGCCATGATCGTTCCTCATTTTTTGCGTTTTTCGGCCAAACAACTAGAATTCCGCGCTATCCCATATTTTCGTGTGTTATAGCCCACGCCTTCCGAGTGGTCCCGGGTCTCCGGACCCCGATCGCCTAAAATTTTTTCGGACTATCAAATAAGACCTAAGGAACCATAGTCACCGCCCAGCCATGATCGTTCTTAGTTTTTTCATTTTTTCGGCCAAAAAACTAGAATTCCGCGTGATTCCCATATTTTCGTGTCCTATAGCCCACGCCTTCCAAGTGAACCCGGGAAATCCGGACCCCTCTCGCCTAAAATTTTTCCGGACTATCAAATACGACCTAAGGAACCATAGTCACCGCCCAGCCATGATCATTCCTCATTTGTTGCGTTTTTCGGCCAAAAAACTAGAATTCCGCCCGATTACAATATTTTTGTGTGCTATTGCCCACCCTTCCAAGTGGTTGCGGGACCACCGGACCCCGATCGCCTAAAAATTTTCCGGGCTGTCAAATACGACCTAAGGAACTATAGTAACCGCCCCGCCATCATCGTTCCTCATTTTATGCGTTTTTCGGCCAAACAACTAGAATTCCGCGCGATTCTCATATTTTTGTGTATTATAGCCCACACCTTCCGAGTGGTTCCGGGACCTCCGGACCCCTATAGCCTAAAATTTTTTCGGACTACCAAATACAACCTAAGAAATCATAGTATCCGCCCCGCCATGATCGTTCCTCATTTTTTGCGTTTTTCGGCCAAACAACTAGAATTCCGCGCTATCCCATATTTTCGTGTGTTATAGCCCACGCCTTCCGAGTGGTCCCGGGTCCCCGGACCCCGATCGCCTAAAATTTTTCCGGACTATCAAATAAGACCTAAGGAACCATAGTCACCGCCCAGCCATGATCGTTCCTAGTTGTTTCATTTTTTCGTCCAAATAACTAGAATTCCGCGCGATTCCCATATTTTCGTGTCCTATAGCCCACGCCTTCCAAGTGAACTCGAGAAATCCGGACCCCTATCGCCTAAAATTTTTCCGGACTATCAAATATGACCTAAGGAACCATAGTCACTGCCCAGCCATGATCATTCCTCATTTGTTGCGTTTTTCGGCCAAAAAACTAGAATTCCGCCCGATTACAATATTTTTTTCTGTGCTATTGCCCACCCTTCCAAGTGGTTGCGGGACCCCCGGACCCCGATCGCCTAAAAATTTTCCGGGCCGTCAAATACGACCTAAGGAACCATAGTAACCGCCCCGCCATCATCATTTCTTATTTTTCGGCCAAAAAACTAGAATTACGCCCGATTCCCATATTTTCGTGTGCTATACCCACGCCTTCCAAGTGGTTCGGTGAGCCGCGGACCCCGATCGCCTAAATTTTTTCCGGACTATCAAATACGACCTAAGGAACCATAGTATCCGCCCCGCCATGATCGTTCCTCATTTTTTTGCATTTTTCGACCAAACAACTAGAATTCCGCGCAATTCCCATATTTTTGTGTGTTATAGCCCACGCCTTCCGAGTGGTCGCGGGACCTCCGGACCCCTATCGCCTAATACTTTTCCGGACTATCAAATAAGACCAAAGGAACCATAGTCACCGCCCAGCCAAGATCTTTCCACATTTTTTGCAAGTTTCTGAAAAGACTTCCGCGCGATTCCCATATTTTTGTGTGTTATAGCCCACGCCTTCCGAGTAGTCGCGGGACCTCCGGACCCCTATCGCCTAATATTTTTCCGGACTATCAAATAAGACCAAAGGAACCATAGTCACCGCCCTGCCAAGATCTTTCCACATTTTTTGCAAGTTACTGAAAAAGACTTCCGCGCGATTCCCATATTTTTGTGTGTTATAGCCCACACCTTCCGAGTGGTCCCGGGACCTCCGGACCCCTATCGCCTAAAATTTTTCCGGACTATCAAATATGACCTAAGGAACCATAGTATCCGCCCCGCCATGATCGTTCCTCATTTTTTGCGTTTTTTGGCCAAACAATTAGAATTCCGCGCGATCCTATATTTTTGTGTGTTATAGCCCATGCCTTCCGAGTGGTTCCGGGACCTCCGGACCCCTATCGCCTAAAATTTTTCCAGACTACCAAATACGACCTAAGGAACCATAGTATCCGCCCCGCCATGATCGTTCCTCATTTTTTGCGTTTTTCGGCCAAACAACTAGAATTCCGCGCTATCCCATATTTTCGTGTGTTATAGCCCACGCCTTCCGAGTGGTCCCGGGTCTCCGGACCCCTATCGCCTAATATTTTTCCGGACTATCAAATACGACCTAAGGAACCATAGTATCCGCCCTGCCATGATCGTTCCTCATTTTTTGCGTTTTTCGGCCAAACAACTAGAATTCCGCGCGATTCCCATATTTTTGTGTATTATAGCCCACACCTTCCGAGTGGTTCCGGGACCTCCGGACCCCTATCGCCTAAAATTTTTCTGGACTACCAAATACGACCTAAGAAATCATAGTATCCGCCCCGCCATGATCGTTCCTCATTTTTTGCGTTTTTCGGCCAAACAACTAGAATTCCGAGCTATCCCATATTTTCGTGTGTTATAGCCCACGCCTTCCGAGTGGTCCCGGGTCTCCGGACCCCGATCGCCTAAAATTTTTTCGGACTATCAAATAAGACCTAAGGAACCATAGTATCCACCCCGCCATGATCGTTCCTCATTTTTTGCGTTTTCCGGCCAAACAACTAGAATTCCGTGCGATTCCCATATTTTTGTGTATTATAGCCCACACCTTCCGAGTGGTTCCGGGATCCCCGGACCCCTATCGCCTAAAATTTTTCCGGACTACCAAATACGACCTAAGAAACCATAGTATCCGCCCCGCCATGATCGTTCCTCATTTTTTGCGTTTTTCTGCCAAACAACTAGAATTCCGCGCTATCCCATATTTTCGTGTGTTATAGCCCACGCCTTCCGAGTGGTCCCGGGTCTCCGGACCCCGATCGCCTAAAATTTTTTCGGACTATCAAATAAGACCTAAGGAACCATAGTCACCGCCCAGCCATGATCGTTCCTAGTTTTTTCTTTTTTTCGGCCAAAAAACTAGAATTCCGCGCGATTCCCATATTTTCGTGTCCTATAGCCCACGCCTTCCAAGTGAACCCGGGAAATCCGGACCCCTATCGCCTAAAATTTTTCCGGACTATAAAATACGACCTAAGGAACCATAGTCACCGCCCAGCCATGATCATTCCTCATTTGTTGCGTTTTTCGGCCAAAAAACTAGAATTCTGCCCGATTACAAAATTTTTGTGTGCTATTGCCCACCCTTCCAAGTGGTTGCGGGACCCCCGGACCCCGATCGCCTAAAAATTTTTCGGGCCGTCAAATACGACCTAAGGAACCATAGTAACCGCCCCGCCATCATCGTTTCTCATTTTTCGGCCAAAAAACTAGAATTACGCCCGATTCCCATATTTTCGGGTGCTATACCCACGCCTTCCAAGTGGTCCGGGGAGCCGCGGACCCCAATCGCCTAAATTTTTTCCGGACTATCAAATACGACCTAAGGAACCATAGTATCCGCCCCGCCATGATCGTTCCTCATTTTTTGCATTTTTCAGCCAAACAACTAGAATTCCGCGCGATTCCCATATTTTTGTGTGTTATAGCCCACGCCTTCCGACTGGTCGCGAGACCTCCGGACCCCTATCGCCTAATATTTTTCCGGACTATCAAATAAGACCAAAGGAACCATATTCACCGCCCTGCCAAGATCTTTCCACATTTTTTGCAAGTTTCTGAAGAGAATTCCGCGCGATTCCCATATTTTTGTGTGTTATAGCCCACACCTTCCGAGTGGTCCCGGGACCTCCGGACCCCTATCGCCTAAAAATTTTTTTCGGACTACCAAATATGGCCTAAGGAACCATAGTATCCGCCCCGCCATGATCGTTCCTCATTTTTTGCGTTTTTTGGCCAAACAGCTAGAATTCCGCGTGATCCTATATTTTTGTGTGATTTAGCCCACGCCTTCCGAGTGGTCCCGGGACCTCCGGACCCCTATCGCCTCAAATTATTCCGGACTATCAAATACGACCTAAGGAACCATAGTATCCGCCCTGCCATGATCGTTCCTCATTTTTTGCGTTTTTCGGCCAAACAACTAGAATTCCGCGCGATCCCATATTATTGTGTGTTATAGCCCACGCCTTCCGAGTGGTCCCGGGTCTCCGGACCCCTATCGCCTAATATTTTTTCGGACTATCAAATACGACCTAAGGAAAAATAGTATCTGCCCCGCCATGATCGTTCCTCATTTTTTGCGTTTTTCGGCCAAACAACTAGAATTCCGCGCGATTCCCATATTTTTGTGTATTATAGCCCACACCTTCCGAGTGGTTCCGGGACCTCTGGACCCCTATCCCCTAAATTTTTTCTGGACTACCAAATACGACCTAAGGAACCATAGTATCCGCCCCGCCATGATCGTTCCTCATTTTTTGCGTTTTTCGGCCAAACAACTAGATTTCCGCGCTATCCCATATTTTCGTGTGTTATTGCCCACGCCTTCCGAGTGGTCCCGGGTCTCCGGACCCCGATCGCCTAAAATTTTTCCGGACTATCGAATAAGACCTAAGGAACCATAGTCAACGCCTAGCCATGATCGTTCCTAGTTTTTTCTATTTTTCGGCCAAAAAACGAGAATTCCGCGCGATTCCCATATTTTCGTGTCCTATAGCCCACGCCTTCCAAGTGAACCCGGGAAATCCGGACCCCTATCGCCTAAAATTTTTTCGGACTATAAAATATGACCTAAGGAACCATAGTCACCGCCCAGCCATGATCATTCCTCATTTGTTGCATTTTTCGGGCAAAAAACTAGAATTTCGCCCGATTACCATATTTTTGTGTGCTATTGCCCACGCCTTCAGAGTGGGCCGGGCCGACGGACTCGGATCGCCTAAAAAATTTTCGGGCAATCAATTAGGACATAAGGAACCATAGTCACCGCCTCGCCATGATCGTTCCTCATTTTTTGTATTTTTCGGCCAAAAAACTAGAATTACGCCCGATTCCCATATTTTTGTGTGCTATCGCCCACGCCTTCCGAGTGGGTCGGGTCCCCTGGAGCCGGATCGCCTAAAAATTTTCCGGACTATCAAATACGACCTAAGGAACCATAGTAACCACCCCGCCATGATCGTTCCTCATGTTTTGCGTTTTTCGGCAAAAAGACTAGAATTTCGCGCGATTCCCATATTTTTGTGTGCTTTAGCCCACGCCTTCCAAGTGGTCCCGGGACCTCCTGAACCCTATCACCTAAAATTTTTTCGGACTATCAAATACGACCTAAGGAACCATAGTATCCGCCCTGCCATGATCGTTCCTCATTTTTTGCGTTTATCAGCCAAATAACTAGAATTCCGCGCGATTCCCATATTTTTGTGTGTTATAGCCCACGCCTTCCGAGTGGTCGCGGGACCTCCGGACCTCTATCGCCTAATATTTTTCAGGACTATCAAATAAGACCAAAGGAACCATAGTCACCGCCCTGCCAAGATCTTTCCACATTTTTTGCAAGTTACTGAAAAAGACTTCCGCGCGATTCCCATATATTTGTGTGTTATAGCCCACACCTTCCGAGTGGTCCCGGGACCTCCT
Source organism: Nicotiana tomentosiformis (assembly GCF_000390325.3). NCBI lineage: Eukaryota > Viridiplantae > Streptophyta > Magnoliopsida > Solanales > Solanaceae > Nicotiana > Nicotiana tomentosiformis. Next base: position 40,744 of record NW_027174745.1, on the reverse strand, counting down.
GACCCCTATCGCCTAAAATTTTTCCGGACTATCAAATATGACCTAAGGAACCATAGTATCCGCCCCGCCATGATCGTTCCTCATTTTTTGCTTTTTTTGGCCAAACAACTAGAATTCCGCGCGATCTTATATTTTTGTGTGTTATAGCCCACGCCTTCCGAGTGGTCCCGGGACCTCCGGACCCCTATCGCCTAAAATTTTTCCGGACTATCAAATACGACCTAAGGAACCATAGTATCCGCCCCGCCATGATCGTTCCTCATTTTTTGCGTTTTTCAGCCAAACAACTAGAATTCCGCGCGATCCCATATTTTTGTGTATTATAGCCCACGCCTTCCGAGTGGACCGGGTCTCCGGACCCCTAGCGCCTAATATTTTTCGGGACTATCAAATACGACCTAAGGAACCATAGTATCCACCCCGCCATGATCGTTCCTCATTTTTTGCGTTTTTCGGCCAAACAACTAGAATTCCGCGCGATTCCCATATTTTTGTGTATTATAGCCCACACCTTCCGAGTGGTTCCGGGTCCTCCGGACCCCTATCGCCTAAAATTTTTCCGGACTACCAAATACGACCTAAGGAACCATAGTATCTGCCCCGCCATGATCGTTCCTCATTTTTTGCGTTTTTCGGCCAAACAACTAGAATTCCGCGCTATCCCATATTTTCGTGTGTTATAGCCCACGCCTTCCGAGTGGTCCCAGGTCTCCGGACCCCTATCGCCTAATATTTTTCCGGACTATCAAATACGACCTAAGGAACCATAGTATCCACCCCGCCATGATCGTTCCTCATTTTTTGCGTTTTCCGGCCAAACAACTAGAATTCCGTGCGATTCCCATATTTTTGTGTATTATAGCCCACACCTTCCGAGTGGTTCCGGGATCCCCGGACCCCTATCGCCTAAAATTTTTCCGGACTACCAAATACGACCTAAGAAACCATAGTATCCGCCCTGCCATGATCATTCCTCATTTTTTGCGTTTTTCTGCCAAACAACTAGAATTCCGCGCTATCCCATATTTTCGTGTGTTATAGCCCACGCCTTCCGAGTGGTCCCAGGTCTCCGGACCCCGATCGCCTAAAATTTTTTCGGACTATCAAATAAGACCTAAGGAACCATAGTCACCGCCCAGCCATGATCGTTCCTAGTTTTTTCTTTTTTTCGGCCAAAAAACTAGAATTCCGCGCGATTCCCATATTTTCGTGTCCTATAGCCCACGCCTTCCAAGTGAACCCGGGAAATCCGGACCCCTATCGCCTAAAATTTTTCCGGACTATAAAATACGACCTAAGGAACCATAGTCACCGCCCAGCCATGATCATTCCTCATTTGTTGCGTTTTTCGGCCAAAAAACTAGAATTCTGCCCGATTACAAAATTTTTGTGTGCTATTGCCCACCCTTCCAAGTGGTTGCGGGACCCCCGGACCCCGATCGCCTAAAAATTTTTCGTGCCGTCAAATACGACCTAAGGAACCATAGTAACCACCCCGCCATCATCGTTTCTCATTTTTCGGCCAAAAAACTAGAATTACGCCCGATTCCCACATTTTCGTGTGCTATACCCACGCCTTCCAAGTGGTCCGGGGAGCCGCGGACCCCAATCGCCTAAATTTTTTCCGGACTATCAAATACGACCTAAGGAACCATAGTATCCGCCCCGCCATGATCGTTCCTCATTTTTTGCATTTTTCAGCCAAACAACTAGAATTCCGCGCGATTCCCATATTTTTGTGTGTTATAGCCCACGCCTTCCGACTGGTCGCGGGACCTCCGGACCCCTATCGCCTAATATTTTTCCGGACTATCGAATAAGACCAAAGGAACCATAGTCACCGCCCTGCCAAGATCTTTCCACATTTTTTGCAAGTTTCTGAAGAGACTTCCGCGCGATTCCCATATTTTTGTGTGTTATAGCCCACACCTTCCGAGTGGTCCCGGGACCTCCGGACCCCTATCGCCTAAACATTTTTTTCGGACTACCAAATATGGCCTAAGGAACCATAGTATCCGCCCCGCCATGATCGTTCCTCATTTTTTGCGTTTTTTGGCCAAACAGCTAGAATTTCGCGTGATCCTATATTTTTGTGTGATTTAGCCCACGCCTTCCGAGTGGTCCCGGGACCTCCGGACCCCTATCGCCTCAAATTATTTCGGACTATCAAATACGACCTAAGGAACCATAGTATCCGCCCCGCCATGATCGTTCCTCATTTTTTGCGTTTTTCGGCCAAACAACTAGAATTCCGCGCGATCCCATATTATTGTGTGTTATAGCCCACGCCTTCCGAGTGGTCCCGGGTCTCCGGACCCCTATCGCCTAATATTTTTCCGGACTATCAAATACGACATAAGGAACCATAGTATCCGCCCCGCCATGATCGTTCCTCATTTTTTGCGTTTTTCGGCCAAACAACTAGAATTCCGCGCGATTCCCATATTTTTGTGTATTATAGCCCACACCTTCCGAGTGGTTCCGGGACCTCCGGACCCCTATCGCCTAAATTTTTTCCGGACTACCAAATACGACCTAAGGAACCATAGTATCCGCCCCGCCATGATCGTTCCTCATTTTTTGCGTTTTTCGGCCAAACAACTAGATTTCCTTGCTATCCCATATTTTCGTGTGTTATAGCCCACGCCTTCCGAGTGGTCCCGGGTCTCCGGACCCCGATCGCCTAAAATTTTTCCGGACTATCAAATAAGACCTAAGGAACCATAGTCAACGCCTAGCCATGATCGTTCCTAGTTTTTTCTATTTTTCGGCCAAAAAACGAGAATTCCGCGCGATTCCCATATTTTCGTGTCCTATAGCCCACGCCTTCCAAGTGAAACCGGGAAATCCGGACCCCTATCGCCTAAAATTTTTTCGGACTATAAAATATGACCTAAGGAACCATAGTCACCGCCCAGCCATGATCATTCCTCATTTGTTGCATTTTTCGGGCAAAAAACTAGAATTCCGCCCGATTACCATATTTTTGTGTGCTATTGCCCACGCCTTCAGAGTGGGCCGGGCCGCCGGACTCGGATCGCCTAAAAAATTTTCGGGCAATCAATTAGGACCTAAGGAACCATAGTCACCGCCTCGCCATGATCGTTCCTCATTTTTTGCATTTTTCGGCCAAAAAACTAGAATTACGCCCGATTCCCTTATTTTTGTGTGCTATCGCCCACGCCTTCCGAGTGGGTCGGGTCCCCCGGAGCCGGATCGCCTAAAAATTTTCCGGACTATCAAATACGACCTAAGGAACCATAGTAACCACCCTGCCATGATCGTTCCTCATGTTTTGCGTTTTTCGGCCAAAAGACTAGAATTTCGCGCGATTCCCATATTTTTGTGTGCTTTAGCCCACGCCTTCCAAGTGGTCCCGGGACCTCCTGACCCTTATCACCTAAAATTTTTCCGGACTATCAAATACGACCTAAGGAACCATAGTATCCGCCCCGCCATGATCGTTCCTCATTTTTTGCGTTTATCAGCCAAATAACTAGAATTCCGCGCGATTCCCATATTTTTGTGTGTTATAGCCCACGCCTTCCGAGTGGTCGCGGGACCTCCGGACCTCTATCGCCTAATATTTTTCAGGACTATCAAATAAGACCAAAGGAACCATAGTCACCGCCCTGCCAAGATCTTTTCACATTTTTTGCAAGTTACTGAAAAAGACTTTCGCGCGATTCCCATATATTTGTGTGTTATAGCCCACACCTTCCGAGTGGTCCCGGGACCTCCTGACCCCTATCGCCTAAAATTTTTCCGGACTATCAAATATGACCTAAGGAACCATAGTATCCGCCCCGCCATGATCGTTCCTCATTTTTTGCTTTTTTTGGCCAAACAACTAGAATTCCGCGCGATCTTATATTTTTGTGTGTTATAGCCCACGCCTTCCGAGTGGTCCCGGGACCTCCGGACCCCTATCGCCTAAAATTTTTCCGGACTATCAAATACGACCTAAGGAACCATAGTATCCGCCCCGCCATGATCGTTCCTCATTTTTTGCGTTTTTCGGCCAAACAACTAGAATTCCGCGCGATCCCATATTTTTGTGTGTTATTTATAGCCCACGCCTTCCGAGTGGACCGGGTCTCCGGACCCCTAGCGCCTAATATTTTTCGGGACTATCAAATACGACCTAAGGAACCATAGTATCCACCCCGCCATGATCGTTCCTCATTTTTTGCGTTTTTCGGCCAAACAACTAGAATTCCGCGCGATTCCCATATTTTTGTGTATTATAGCCCACACCTTCCGAGTGGTTCCGAAACCTCCAGACCCCTATCGCCTAAAAATTTTTCGGACTACCAAATACGACCTAAGGAACCATAGTATCCTCCCCGCCATGATCGTTTCTCATTTTTTGCATTTTTCGGCCAAACAACTAGAATTCCGCGCTATCCCATATTTTCGTGTGTTATAGCCCATGCCTTTCGAGTGGTCCCGGGTCTCCGGACCCCGATCGCCTAAAATTTTTCCGGACTATCAAATAGGACCTAAGGAACCATAGTCACCGCCCAGCCATGATCGTTCCTAGTTTTTTCTGTTTTTCGGCCAAAAAACTAGAATTCCGCGCGATTCCCATATTTTCGTGTCCTATAGCCCACGCCTTCCAAGTGAACCCGGGAAATACGGACCCCTATCGCCTAAAATTTTTCCGGACTATAAAATACGATCTAAGGAACCATAGTCACCGCCCAGCCATGATCATTCCTCATTTGTTGCGTTTTTCGGGCAAAAAACTAGACTTCCGCCCGATTACAATATTTTTGTGTGCTATTGCCCACCCTTCCAAGTGGTTCCGGGACGCCCGGACCCCGATCGCCTAAAATTTTTCCGGGCCGTCAAATACGACCTAAGGTACCATAGTAACCGCCCCGCCATCATCGTTTCTCATTTTTTGCATTTTTCGGCCAAAAAACTAGAATTACGCCCGATTTCCATATTTTTGTGTGCTATACCCACGCCTTCCAAGTGGTCTGGGGAGCCGCGGACCCCGATCGCCTAAAATTTTTCCGGACTTTCAAATACGACCTAAGGTGCCATAGTCACCGCCCCACCATGATCGTTCCAAATGCTTTTCATTTTTCGGCCAAAAAACTAGAACTCCGCGCGATTTGCATATTTTAGTGTGCTATGGCTTACGCCTTCCGAGTGGTCCCGGGAGCCGTGGACCCCGATCGCCTAAAATTTTCCGGGCCATCAAATACGACCTAAGGAACCGTAGTCACCGCCCCGCCATGATCGTTCCACATTTATTGCGTTTTTCGGCCAAAAAACTAGAATTTCGCTCGATTACCATATTTTTGTGTGCTATTGCCCACGCCTTCCGAGTGGGCCGGGCCGCCGGACTAGGATCGCCTAAAAAGTTTTCGGGCCATCAATTAGGACCTAATGAACCATAGTCATCGCCTCACCATGATCGTTACTCATTTTTTGCATTTTTTGGCCAAAAAACTAGAATTCCGCCAGATTCCCATATTTTTGTGTGCTATCGCCCACGCCTTCCGAGTGGGTCGGGCCCCCCGGAGCCGGATCGCCTAAAAATTTACCGGACTATCAAATACGACCTAAGGAACCATAGTCACCGCCCCGCTATGATCGTTCCTAGTCTTTTGCATTTTTCAGCCAAAAAACAAGAATTCCGCGCGATTTCCATATTTTCGTGTGTTATAGCCCACGCCTTCCGAGTGGTCCCAGGACCTCCTGACCCCGATCGCCTAAAAATTTTCTGGGCCATCAAATACGACCTAAGGAACCATAGTAACCACCCCGCCATGATCGTTCCTCATTTTTTGCGTTTTTCGGCCAAACAACTACAATTCCGCGCGATTCCCATATTTTTGTGTGCGATTGCCCACGCCTTCTGAGTGGGCCGGGCCGCCGGACTCGGATGGCCTAAAAAAATTTCGGGACATCAATTAGGACCTAATGAACCATAGTCATCCCCTCGCCACGATCGTTCCTTATTTTTTGCATTTTTTGACAAAAAACTAGAATTCCACCCGATTCCCATATTTTTGTGTGCTATCGCCCACGCCTTCCGAGTGGGTCGGGCACCCCGGAGCCGGATCGCCTAAAAATTTTCCGGACTATCAAATACGACCTAAGGAACCATAGTCATCGCCCCGCCATGATCGTTCCTAGTCTTTTGCGTTTTTCAGCCAAAAAACTAGAATTCCGTGCGATTTCCATATTTTCGTGTGCTTTAGCCCACGCCTTCCAAGGGGTCACGGGAACCCCGAACCCCGATCGCCTAAAAATTTTCCGGGCCATTAAATATGACCTAAGGATCCATAGTAACCACCCTGCCAAGATCGTTCCTCATTTTTTGCTTTTATTGGCCAAACAACTAGAATTCCGCGCGATTCCTATATTTTTGTGTGTTATAGCCCACGCCTTCCGAGTGGTCCCGGGACCTCCTGACCCTTATTGCCTAAAATTTTTCCGGACTATCAAATACGACCTAAGGAACCATAGTATCCGCCCCGCCATGATCGTTCCTCATTTTTTGTGTTTTTCGGCCAAACAACTAGAATTCCGCGCGATTTCCATATTTTCGTGTGCTTTAACCCACGCCTTCCAAGGGGTCTCGGGAACCGCGAACCCCGATCGCCTAAAAATTTTCCGGGCCATCAAATACGACCTAAGGAACCATAGTAACCACCCCGCCATGATCGTTCCTCATTTTTTGCGTTTTTCGGCCAAACAACTAGAATTCCGCGCGATTCCCATATTTTTGTGTGTTATAGCCCACGCCTTCCGAGTGGTCCCGGGACCTCCTGACCCCTATCGCCTAAAATTTTTCCGGACTATCAAATACGACCTAAGGAACCATAGTATCCGCCCCGCCATGATCGTTCCTCATTTTTTGCGTTTTTCGGCCAAACAACTAGAATTCCGCGCGATTCCCATATTTTTGTGTGTTATAGCCCACGCCTTCCGAGTGGTCCCGGGACCTCCGGACCCCTATCGCCTAAAACTTTTCCGGACTATCAAATAAGACCTAAGGAACCTCAGTCACCGCCCAGCCATGATCGTTCCTAGTTTTTTCCGTTTTTCGGCTAAAAAACTAGAATTCCGTGCGATTCCCATATTTTCGTGTCCTATAGCCCACGCCTTCCAAGTGAACCCGGGAACTCCGGACCCCTATCGCCTAAAATTTTTTCGGACTCTCAAATACGACCTAAGGAACCATAGTCACCGCCCAGCCATGATCATTCCTCATTTGTTGCGTTTTTCGGCCAAAAAACTAGAATTTCGCCCGATTACAATATTTTTGTGTGCTATTGCCCACCCTTCCAAGTGGTTCCGGGACCCCCGGACCTCGATCGCCTAAAATTTTTCCGGGCCGTCAAATACGACCTAAGGAAGCATATTAACCGCCCCGCCATCATCGTTTCTCATTTTTTGCATTTTTCGGCCAAAAAACTAGAATTACGCCCGATTCCCATATTTTCGTGTGCTATACCCACGCCTTCCAAGTGGTCCGGGGAGCCGCGGACCCCGATCGCCTACAATTTTTCCGGACTATCAAATATGACCTAAGGTACCATAGTCACCGCCCCACCATGATCGTTCCAAATGCTTTGCATATTTCGGCAAAAAAACTAGAACTCCGCGCGATTTACATATTTTAGTGTGCTATGCTTACGCCTTCCGAGTGGTCCCGGGAGCCGTGGACCCCGATCGCCTAAAATTGTCCGGGCCATCAAATACGACCTAAGGAACCATAGTCACCGCCCCGCCATGATCGTTCCTCATTTATTGTGTTTTTCGGCCAAAAAACTAGAATTCTGCTCGATTACCATATTTTTGTGTGTTATTGCCCACGCCTTCCGAGTGGGCCGGGGCGCCGGACTCGGATTGCCTAAAACATTTTCGGGCCATCAATTAGGACCTAAGGAACCATAGTCACCACCTCGCCATGATCGTTCCTCATTTTTTGCATTTTTTGGCCAAAAAACTAGAATTCCGCCCGATTCCCATATTTTTGTGTGCTATCGCCCACGCCTTCCGAGTGGGTTGGGCCCCCCGGAGCCGGATCGCCTAAAAATTTTCCGGACTATCAAATACCACCTAAGAAACCATAGTCACTGCCCCGCCATGATCGTTCCTAGTCTTTTGCATTTTTCAGCCAAGAAACTAGAATTTCGCGCGATTTCCATATTTTCGTGTGCTTTAGCCCACGTCTTCCAAGGGGTCCCGGGAACCCCGAACCCGGATCGCCTAAAAATTTTCCGGGCCATTAAATAAGACCTAAGGAACCATAGTAACCACCCCGCCAAGATCGTTCCTCATTTTTTGCATTTTTCGGCCAAACAACTAGATTTCCGCGCGATTCCCATATTTTTGTGTGTTATAGCCCACGCCTTCCGAGTGGTCCCGGGACCTCCTGACCCCTATTGCCTAAAACTTTTCCGAACTATCAAATACGACCTAAGGAACCATAGTATCCGCCCCGCCATGATCGTTCCTTAGTTTTTGCAATTTTTCGGCCAAACAACTAGAATTCCGCGCGATTCCCATATTTTTGTGTGTCATAGCCCACGCCTTCCTAGTGGTCCCGGGACCTCCGGACCCCTATCGCGTAATATTTTTCCGGACTATCAAATACGACCTAAGGAACCATAGTATCCGCCACACCATGATCGTTCTTCATTTTTTGCATTTTTCGGCCATACAACTAGAATTCCGCCCGATTACAATATTTTTGTGCGCTATTGCCCACCCTTCCAAGTGGTTCCGGGACCCCCGGACCCCGATCGCCTAAAATTTTTCCGGGCCGTCAAATACGACCTAAGGAACCATAGTAACCACCTCGCCATCATCGTTTCTCATTTTTTGCATTTTTCGGCCAAAAAACTGGAATTACGCCCGATTCCCATATTTTTGTGTGCTATACCCACGCCTTCCAAGTGGTCCGGGGAGCCGCGGACCCCAATCGCCTAAAATTTTTCCGGACTATCAAATATGACCTAAGGTACCATAGTCACCGCCCCACCATGATCGTTCCAAATTCTTTGCATTTTTCGGCCAAAAAACTAGAACTCCGCGCGATTTGCATATTTTAGTCTGCTATAGCTTAAGCCTTCCGAGTGGTCCCGGGAGCCGTGGACCCCGATCGCCTAAAATTTTCCGGGCCATCAAATACGACCTAAGGAACCATAGTCACCGCCTCGCCATGATCTTTCCTCATTTATTGTGTTTTTCGGCCAAAAAACTAGAATTCCGCTCGATTACCATATTTTTGTGTTCTATTGCCCACGCCTTTCGAGTGGGCGGGGCCGCCGGACTCGGATCGCCTAAAAATTTTTCGGGCCATCAATTAGGACCTAATGAACCATAGTCATCGCCTCGCCATGATCGTTCCTCATTTTTTGCTTTTTTGGCCAAAAAACTAGAATTCCGCCTGATTCCCATATTTTTGTGTGCTATCGCCCACACCTTCCGAATGGGTCAGGCCCCCTGGAGCCGGATTGCCTAAAAATTTGCCGGACTATCAAATACGACCTAAGGAACCATAGTCACCGCCCCGCCATGATTGTTCCTAGTCTTTTGCATTTTTCAGCCAAAAAACAAGAATTCCGCGTGATTTCCATATTTTCGTGTGCTTTAGCCCACGCCTTCCAAGGGGTCCCGGGAACCCCGAACCCCGATCGCCTAAAAATTTTTTGGGCCATCAAATACGACCTAAGGAACCATAGTAACCACCCCGCCATGATCGTTCCTCATTCTTTGCGTTTTTCGGCCAAACAACTAGAATTCCGCGCGATTCCCATATTTTTGTGTGTTATAGCCCACGCCTTCCGAGTGGTCCCAGGACCTCCTGACCCCGATCGCCTAAAAATTTTCCGGGCCATCAAATACGACCTAAGGAACCATAGTAACCACCCCGCCATGATCGTTCCTCATTTTTTGCATTTTTCGGCCAAACAACTAGAATTCCGCGCGATTCCCATATTTTTGTGTGCTATTGCCCACGCCTTCCGAGTGGGCCGGGCCGCCGGAGTCGGATGGCCTAAAAAATTTTCGGGCCATCAATTAGGACCTAATGAACCATAGTCACCGCCTCGCCATGATCATCCCTCATTTTTTGCATTTTTTGGCCAAAAAACTAGAATTCCGCCTGATTCCCATATTTTTGTGTGCTATCGCCCACGCCTTCCGAGTGGGTCGGGCCCCCCGGAGCCGGATCGCCTAAAAATTTTCCGGATTATCAAATACGACCTAAGGAACAATAGTCACCGCCTTGCCATGATCGTTCCTAGTCTTTTGCGTTTTTCAGCCAAAAAACTAGAATTCCGCGCGATTTCCATATTTTCGTGTGCTTTAGCCCACGCCTTCCAAGGGGTCCCGGGAACCCCGAACCCCGATCGCCTAAAAATTTTCCGGTCCATTAAATATGACCTAAGCAACCATAGTAACCACCCCGCCAAGATCCTTCCTCATTTTTTGCGTTTTTCGGCCAAAAAAATTAGAATTCCGCGCGATTCCCATATTTTTGTGTGTTATAGCCCACGCCTTCCGAGTGGTCCCGGGACCTCCTAACCCCAATTGCCTAAAATTTTTCCGGACTATCAAATATGACCTAAGGAACCATAGTATCCACCCCGCCATGATCGTTCCTCATTTTTTGCGTTTTCGGCCAAACAACTAGAATTCCGCGCGATTCCCATATTTTTGTGTGTTATAGCACACACCTTCCGAGTGGTCCCGGGACCTCCGGACCCCTATCGCCTAAAATTTTTCCGCACTATCAAATACGACCTAAGGAACCATAGTATCCGCACCGCCATGATCGTTCCTCACTTTTTGCGTTTTTTGGCCAAACAACTAGAATTTCGAGCTATCCCATATTTTTGTGTGTTATAGCCCACGCCTTTCGAGTGGTCCCGTGTCTCCGGACCCCTATCGCCTAAAATTTTTCTGAACTATCAAATAAGACCTAAGGAACCATAGTCACCGCCCAGCCATGATCGTTCCTAGTTGTTTCCGTTTTTCGGCCAAAAAACTAGAATTCCGCGCGATTCCGATATTTTCGTGTCCTATTGCCTACGCCTTCGAAGTGAACCCGGGAACTCTAGACCCCTATCGCCTAAAATTTTTTCGGACTATCAAATACGACCAAATGAACCATAGTCACCGACCAAATGAACCAAGTGGTTCCGGGATCCCCGAACCCCGATCGCCTAAAATTTTTCCGAGCCGTCAAATACAACTAAGGAACCATAGTAACCGCCCCGCCATCATCGTTTCTCATTTTTTCCATTTTTCGGCCAAACAACTAGAATTCCGCGCGATTCCGGAGCCGGATCGCCTAAAAATTTTCAGGACTACCAAATACGACCTAAGGAACCATAGTCACCGCCCCGCTATGATCGTTCCTAGTCTTTTGCGTTTTTCAACCAAAAACTACAATTCCGCACGATTTCCATATTTTCGTGTGCTTTAGCCCACGCCTTCCAAGGGGTCCCGGAAACCGTGGACCCCGATTGCCTAAAATTTTCCGGGCCATCAAATACGACCTAAGGAACCATAGTCACCGCCCCGCCATAATTGTTCCTCATTTATTGCGTTTTTTGGCCAAAAAACTAGAATTCCGCTCGATTACCATATTTTTGTGTTCTATTGCCCACGCCTTCCGAGTGGGCGGGGCCGCCGGACTCGGATCGCCTAAAAATTTTTCGGGCCATCAATTAGGACCTAATGAACCATAGTCATCGCCTCGCCATGATCGTTCCTCATTTTTTGCATTTTTGGCCAAAAAACTAGAATTCCGCCCGATTCCCATATTTTTGTGTGCTATCGCCCACGCCTTCCGAGTGGGTCGGGCCCCCGGAGCCGGATCGCCTAAAAATTTTCCGGACTATCAAATACGACCTAAGGAACAATAGTCACCGCCCCGCCATGATCGTTCCTAGTCTTTTGCGTTTTTTAGCCAAAAAACTAGAATTCCACGCGATTTCCATATTTTCGTGTGCTTTAGCCCACTCCTTCCAAGGGGTCCCGGGAACCCCGAACCACGATCGCCTAAAAATTTTCCGGGCCATTAAATATGACCTAAGGAACCATAGTAACCACCCCGCCAAGATCGTTCCTCATTTTTTGCGTTTTTCGGCAAAAAATATTAGAATTCCGCGCGATTCCCATATTTTTGTGTGTTATAGCCCACGCCTTCCGAGTGGTCCCGGGACCTCCTAACCCCTATTGCCTAAAATTTTTTCGGACTATCAAATATGACCTAAGGAACCATAGTAACCACCCCGCCATGATCGTTCCTCATTTTTTGCGTTTTTCGGCCAAACAACTAGAATTCCGCGCGATTCCCATATTTTTGTGTGTTATAGCCCACGCCTTCCGAGTGGTCCCAGGACCTCCTGACCCCGATCGCCTAAAAATTTTCCGGGCCATCAAATACGACCTAAGGAACCATAGTAACCACCCCGCCATGATCGTTCCTCATTTTTTGCATTTTTCGGCCAAACAACTAGAATTCCGCGCGATTCCCATATTTTTGTGTGCTATTGCCCACGCCTTCCGAGTGGGCCGGGCCGCCGGAGTCGGATGGCCTAAAAAATTTTCGGGCCATCAATTAGGACCTAATGAACCATAGTCACCGCCTCGCCATGATCATTCCTCATTTTTTCCATTTTTTGGCCAAAAAACTAGAATTCCGCCTGATTCCCATATTTTTGTGTGCTATCGCCCACGCCTTCCGAGTGGGTCGGGCCCCCCGGAGCCGGATCGCCTAAAAATTTTCCGGACTATCAAATATGACCTAAGGAACAATAGTCACCGCCTCACCATGATCGTTCCTAGTCTTTTGCGTTTTTCAGCCAAAAAACTAGAATTCCGCGCGATTTCCATATTTTCGTGTGCTTTAGCCCACGCCTTCCAAGGGGTCCCGGGAACCCCGAACCCCGATCGCCTAAAAATTTTCCGGTCCATTAAATATGACCTAAGGAACCATAGTAACCACCCCGCCAAGATACTTCCTCATTTTTTGCGTTTTTCGGCCAAAAAAATTAGAATTCCGCGCGATTCCCATATTTTTGTGCGTTATAGCCCACGCCTTCCGAGTGGTCCCGGGACCTCCTAACCCCTATTGCCTAAAATTTTTCCGGACTATCAAATATGACCTAAGGAACCATAGTATCCGCCCCGCCATGATCGTTCCTCATTTTTTGCGTTTTCGGCCAAACAACTAGAATTCCGCGCGATTCCCATATTTTTGTGTGTTATAGCACACACCTTCCGAGTGGTCCCGGGACCTCCGGACCCCTATCGCCTAAAATTTTTCCGCACTATCAAATACGACCTAAGGAACCATAGTATCCGCACCGCCATGATCGTTCCTCACTTTTTGCATTTTTTGGCCAAACAACTAGAATTTCGAGCTATCCCATATTTTTGTGTGTTATAGCCCACGCCTTTCGAGTGGTCCCGGGTCTCCGGACCCCTATCGCCTAAAATTTTTCCGAACTATCAAATAAGACCTAAGGAACCATAGTCACCGCCCAGCCATGATCGTTCCTAGTTGTTTCCGTTTTTCGGCCAAAAAACTAGAATTCCGCGCGATTCCGATATTTTCGTGTCCTATTGCCTACGCCTTCGAAGTGAACCCGGGAACTCTAGACCCCTATCGCCTAAAATTTTTCCGGACTATCAAATACGACCAAATGAACCATAGTCACCGCCCAGCCATGATCATTCCTCATTTGTTGCATTTTACGGCCAAAAAACTAGAATTCCACCCGATTACAATATTTTTGTGTGCTATTGCCCACCCTTCCAAGTGGTTCCGGGACCCCCGGACCCCGATCGCCTAAAATTTTTCTGAGCCGTCAAATACAACTAAGGAACCATAGTAACCGCCCCGCCATCATCGTTTCTCATTTTTTCCATTTTTCGGCCAAACAACTAGAATTCCGCGCGATTCCCATATTTTTGTGTGTTATAGCCCACGCCTTCCGAGTGGTCCCGGGACCTCCTGATCCCTATTGGCTAATATTTTTCCGGACTATCAAATACGACCTAAGGTACCATAGTCACCGCCCCACCATGATCGTTCCAAATGCTTTGCATTTTTCGGCCAAAAAACTAGAAGTCCGCGCGATTTGCATATTTTGGTGTGCTATAGCTTACGCCTTCCGAGTGGTCCCGGGAGCCGTGGACCCCGATCGCCTAAAATTTTCTGGGCCATCAAATACGACCTAAGGAACCATAGTCACCGCCCCGCCATGATCGTTCCTCATTTATTGCGTTTTTCGGCCAAAAAACTAGAATTCCGCTCGATTACCATATTTTTGTGTGCTATTGCCCACGCCTTCCGAGTGGGCCGGGCCGCCGGACTCGGATCGCCTAAAAAATTTTCGGGCAATCAATTAGGACCTAAGGAACCATAGTCACCGCCTCGCCATGATCGTTCCTCATTTTTTTTATTTTTTGGCCAAAAAACTAGAATTCTGCCCGATTCCCATGTGTGCTATCGCCCACGCCTTCCGAGTGGGTTGGGCCCCCCGGAGCCGGATCGCCTAAAATTTTCCGGGCCGTCAAATACGACCTAAGGAACCATAGTCACCGCCCTGCCATGATCGTTCCTAGTCTTTTAGGTTTTTCAGCCAAAAAACTAGAATTCCGCGCGATTTCCATATTTTCGTGTGCTTTAGCCCACGCCTTCCAAGGGGTACTGGGAACCCCGATCCCCGATCGCCTAAAAATTTTCCGGGCCATCAAATATGACCTAAGGAACCATAGTAAGCTCCCCGCCATGATCGTTCCTCATGTTTTGCGTTTTTCGGCCAAACGACTAGAATTCCGCGCGATTCCCATATTTTTGTGTGTTATAGCCCACGCCTTCCGAGTGGTCCCGGGACCTCCTGACCCCTATTGGCTAATATTTTTCCGGACTATCAAATACGACCTAAGGAACCATAGTATCCGCCCCGCCATGATCGTTCCTAATTTTTTGCGTTTTTCGGCCAAACAACTAGCATTCCGCGTGATTCCCATATTTTCGTGTCCTATAGCCCACGCCTTCCAAGTGAACCCGGGAACTCCAGACCCCTATCGCCTAAAATTTTTCCGGACTATCAAATACGACCTAAGGAACCATAGTCACCGCCTAGCCATGATCATTCCTCATTTGTTGCGTTTTTCGGCCAAAAAACTAGAATTCCGCCCGATTACAATATTTTTGTGTGCAGCCCACCCTTCCAAGTGGTTCCGGGACCCCCGGACCCCGATCGCCTAAAATTTTTCCGGGCCGTCAAATACAACTAAGGAACCATAGTAACCGCCCCGCCATCATCGTTTCACATTTTTTGCATTTTTCGGCCAAAAAACTAGAATTACGCCCGATTCCCATATTTTCGTGTGCTATACCCACGCCTTCCAAGTGGTCCGGGGAGCCGCAGACCCCGATCGCCTAAAATTTTTCCGGACTATCAAATACGACCTAAGGTACCATAGTCACCGCCCCACCATGATCGTTCCAAATGCTTTGCATTTTTCGGCCAAAAACTAGAACTTCGCGCGATTTGCATATTTTAGTGTGCTATAGCGTACGCCTTCCGAGTGGTCCCGGGAGCCGTAGACCCTGATTGCCTAAAATTTTTGGGCCATCAAATACGACCTAAGGAACCATAGTCACTGCCCCGATATGATCTTTCCTCATTTATTGTGTTTTTCGGCCAAAAAACTAGAATTTCGCTCGATTACCATATTTTTGTGTGCGCCCACGCATTCCGAGTGGGCCAGGCCGCCGGACTCGGATCGCTTAAAATTTTTTCGGGCCATCAATTAGGACCTAATGAACCATAGTCACCGCCTCGCCATGATCCTTCCTCATTTTTTGCATTTTCTGGCCAAAAAACTAGAATTCCGCCCGATTCCCATATTTGTGTATGTTATCGCCCATGCCTTCTGAGTGGGTCGGGCTCCCCGGAGCCGGATCGCCTAAAAATTTTCCGGACTACCAAGTACGACCTAAGGAACCATAGTCACCGCCCCGCCATGATCGTTCCTAGTCTTTTGCGTTTTTCAGCCAAAAAACTACAATTCCGCACGATTTCCATATTTTCGTGTGCTTTAGCCCACGCCTTCCAAGGGGTCCCGGAAACCGTGGACCCCGATCGCCTAAAATTTTCCGGGCCATCAAATACGACCTAAGGAACCATAGTCACCGCCCCGCCATAATTGTTCCTCATTTATTGTGTTTTTCGGCCAAAAAACTAGAATTCCGCTCGATTACCATATTTTTGTGTTCTATTGCCCACGCCTTCCGAGTGGGCGGGGCCGCCGGACTCGGATCGCCTAAAAATTTTTCGGGCCATCAATTAGGACCTAATGAACCATAGTCATCGCCTCGCCATGATCGTTCCTCATTTTTTGCATTTTTTGGCCAAAAAACAAGAATTCCGCCCGATTCCCATATTTTTGTGTGCTATCGCCCACGCCTTCCGAGTGGGTCGGGCCCCCCGGAGCCGGATCGCCTAAAAATTTTCCGGACTATCAAATACGACCTAAGGAACAATAGTCACCGCCCCGCCATGATCGTTCCTAGTCTTTTGCGTTTTTTAGCCAAAAAACTAGAATTTCACGCGATTTCCATATTTTCGTGTGCTTTAGCCCACTCCTTCCAAGGGGTCCCGGGAACCCCGATCCACGATCGCCTAAAAATTTTCCGGGCCATTAAATATGACCTAAGGAACCATAGTAACCACCCCGCCAAGATCGTTCCTCATTTTTTGCGTTTTTCGGCCAAAAATATTAGAATTCCACGCGATTCCCATATTTTTGTGTGTTATAGCCCACGCCTTCCGAGTGGTCCCGGGACCTCCTAACCCCTATTGCCTAAAATTTTTCTGGACTATCAAATATGACCTAAGGAACCATAGTATCCGCCCCGCCATGATCGTTCCTCTTCTTTTGCGTTTTTCGGCCAAACAACTAGAATTCCGTGCGATTTCCATATTTTTGTGTGTTATAGCACACACCTTCCGAGTGGTCCCGGGACCTCCGGACCCCTATCGCCTAAAATTTTTCCGCACTATCAAATACGACCTAAGGAACCATAGTATCTGCACCGCCATGATCGTTCCTCACTTTTTGCGTTTTTCGGCCAAACAACTAGAATTTCGCGCTATCCCATATTTTTGTGTGTTATAGCCCACGCCTTTCGAGTGGTTCCGGGTCTCCGGACCCCTATCGCCTAAAATTTTTCCGGACTATCAAATAAGACCTAAGGAACCATAGTCACCGCCCAGCCATGATCGTTCCTAGTTTTTTCCGTTTTTCGGCCAAAAAACTAGAATTCCGCGCGATTCCGATATTTTCGTGTCCTATAGCCTACGCCTTCGAAGTGAACCCGGGAACTCCAGACCCCTATCGCCTAAAATTTTTCCGGACTATCAAATACGACCTAATGAACCATAGTCACCGCCCAGCCATGATCATTCCTCATTTGTTGCGTTTTACGGCCAAAAAACTAGAATTCCACCCGATTACAATATTTTTGTGTGCTATTGCCCACCCTTCCAAGTGGTTCCGGGACCCCCGGACCCCGATCGTCTAAAATTTTTCCGGGCCGTCAAATACGACCTAAGAAACCATAGTAACCGCCCCGCCATCATCGTTTCTCATTTTTTGCATTTTTCGGCCAAAAAACTAGAATTACGCCCGATTCCCATATTTTGGTGTGCTATACCACGCCTTCCAAGTGGTCCGGGGAGTCGCGGACCCCGATCGCCTAAAATTTTTCCGAACTATCAAATACGACCTAAGGTACCATAGTCACCGCCCCACCATGATCGTTCCAAATGCTTTGCATTTTTCGGCCAAAAAACTAGAAGTCCGCGCGATTTGCATATTTTCGTGTGCTATAGCTTACGCCTTCCGAGTGGTCCCGGGAGCCGTGGACCCCGATTGCCTAAAATTTTCCGGGCCATCAAATACGACCTAAGGAACCATAGTCACCGCCCCACCATGATCGTTCCTCATTTATGGCGTTTTTCGGCCAAAAAACTAGAATTCCGCTCGATTACCATATTTTTGTGTGCTATTGCCCACGCCTTCCGAGTGGTCCGGGCAGCCGGACTAGGATCGCCTAAAATATTTTCGGGCCATAAATTAGGACCTAAGGAACCATAGTCACCGCCATGCCAAGATCGTTCCTCATGTTTTGCATTTTTTGGCCAAAAAACTAGAATTCTGCCCGATTCTCATGTGTGCTATCGCCCACGCCTTCCGAGTGGGTCGGGCCCCCCGGAGCCGGATCGCCTAAAATTTTTCGGGCCGTCAAATACGACCTATGGAACCATAGTCACCGCCCTGCCATGATCGTTCCTAGTCTTTTACGTTTTTCAGCCAAAAAACTAGAATTCCGCGCGATTTCCATATTTTCGAGTGCTTTAGCCCACGCCTTCCAAGGGGTACAGGGAACCCCGATCCCCGATCGCCTAAAAATTTTCCGGGCCATCAAATACGACCTAAGGAACCATAGTAACCTCCCCGCCATGATCGTTCCTCATTTTTTGCATTTTTCGGCCAAACAACTAGAATTCCGTGCGATTCTCATATTTTTGTGTGTTATAGCCCACGCCTTCCGAGTGGTCCCGGGACCTCCTGACCCCTATTGGCTAATATTTTTCCGGACTATCAAATACGACCTAAGGAACCATAGTATCCGCCCCGCCATGATCGTTCTCATTTTTTGCGTTTTTCGGCCAAACAAATAGCATTCCGCGCGATTCCCATATTTTCGTGTCCTATAGCCCACGCCTTCCAAGTGAACCCGGGAACTCCGGACCCCTATCGCCTAAAATTTTTCCGGACTATCAAATACGACCTAAGGAACCATAGTCACCGCCCAGCCATGATCATTCCTCATTTGTTGCGTTTTTCGGCCAAAAAACTAGAATTCCGCCCGATTACAATATTTTTGTGTGCAGCCCACCCTTCCAAGTGGTTCCGGGACCCCCGTACCCCGATCGCCTAAATTTTTTTCGGGCTGTCAAATACAACTAAGGAACCATAGTAACCGCCCCGCCATCATCGTTTCTCATTTTTTGCATTTTTCGTCCAAAAAACTAGAATTACGCCCGATTCCCATATTTTCGTGTGCTATACCCACGCCTTCCAAGTGGTCCGGGGAGCCGCGGACCCCGATCGCCTAAAATTTTTCCGTACTATCAAATACGACCTAAGGTACCATAGTCACCGCCCCACCATGATCCTTCCAAATGCTTTGCATTTTTCGGCCAAAAAACTAGAAGTCCGCGCGATTTGCATATTTTCGTGTGCTATAGCTTACGCCTTCCGAGTGGTCCCGGGAGCCATGGACCCCGATCGCCTAAAATTTTCCGGGCCATCAAATACGACCTAAGGAACCATAGTCACCGCCCCGCCATGATCGTTCATCATTTATGGCATTTTTCGGCCAAAAAACTAGAATTCCGCTCGATTACCATATTTTTGTGTGCTATTGCCCACGCCTTCCGAGTGGGCCTGGCCGCCGGACTCGGATCGCCTAAAAAAATTTCGGGCCATCAATTAGGACCTAAGGAACCATAGTCACCGCCTCGCCATGATCGTTCCTCATTTTTTGCATTTTTTAGCCAAAAAACTAGAATTCTGCCCGATTCCCATGTGTGCTATCGCCCACGCCTTCCGAGTGGGTCGGGCCCCACGGAGCCGGATCGCCTAAAATTTTCCGGGCCGTCAAATACGACCTAAGGAACCATAGTCACCGCCCTGCCATGATCGTTCCTAGTCTTTTACGTTTTTCAGCCAAAAAACTAGAATTCCGCGCGATTTCCATATTTTCGTGTGCTTTAGCCCACGCCTTCCAAGGGGTACCGGGAACCCCGATCCCCGATCGCCTAAAAATTTTCCGAGCCATCAAATATGACCTAAGGAACCATAGTAACCTCCCCGCCATGATCGTTCCTCATTTTTTGCGTTTTTCGGCCAAACAACTAGAATTCCGCGCGATTCCCATATTTTTGTGTGTTATAGCCCACGCCTTCCGAGTGGTCCCGGGACCTCCTGACCCCTATTGGCTAATATTTTTCCGGACTATCAAATACGACCTAAGGAACCATAGTATCCGCCCCGCCATGATCGTTCCTCATTTTTTGCGTTTTTCGGCCAAACAACTAGCATTCCGCGCGATTCCCATATTTTCGTGTCCTATAGCCCACGCCTTCCAAGTGAACCCGGGAACTCCGGACCCCTATCGCCTAAAATTTTTCCGGACTATCAAATACGACCTAAGGAACCATAGTCACCGCCCAGCCATGATCATTCCTCATTTGTTGCGTTTTTCGGCCAAAAAACTAGAATTCCGCCCGATTACAATATTTTTGTGTGCAACCCACCCTTCCAAGTGGTTCCGGGACCCCCGGACCCCGATCGCCTAAAATTTTTCCGGGCCGTCAAATACAACTAAGGAACCATAGTAACCGCCCCGCCATCATCGTTTCTCATTTTTTGCATTTTTCGGCCAAAAAACTAGAATTACGCCCGATTCCCATATTTTCGTGTGCTATATCCACGCCTTCCAAGTGGTCCGGGGAGCCGCAGACCCCGATCGCCTAAAATTTTTCCGGACTATCAAATACGACCTAAGGTACCATAGTCACCGCCCCACCATGATCGTTCCAAATGCTTTGCATTTTTCGGCCAAAAACTAGAACTTCGCGCGATTTGCATATTTTAGTGTGCTATAGCTTACGCCTTCCGAGTGGTCCCGGGAGCCGTGGACCCCGATTGCTTAAAATTTCCGGGCCATCAAATACGACCTAAGGAACCATAGTCACCGCCCCGATATGATCGTTCCTCATTTATTGCGTTTTTCGGCCAAAAAACTAGAATTTCGCTCGATTACCATATTTTTGTGTGCGCCCACGCATTCCGAGTGGGCCGGTCCGCCGGACTCGGATCGCTTAAAAAATTTTCGGGCCATCAATTAGGACCTAATGAACCATAGTCACCGCCTCGCCATGATCCTTCCTCATTTTTTGCATTTTTTGGCCAAAAAACTAGAATTCCGCCCGATTCCCATATTTTTGTATGCTATCGCCCACGCCTTCCGAGTGGGTCGGGCTCCCCGGTTCCGGATCGCCTAAAAATTTTCCGGACTATCAAATACGACCTAAGGAACCATAGTCACCGCCCCACCATGATCGTTCCTAGTCTTTTGCGTTTTTCAGCCAAAAAACTAGAATTTCGCGCGATTTCCATATTTTCGTGTGCTTTAGCCCACGCCTTCCAAGGGGTCCCGGGAACCCCGAACCCCGATCGCCTAAAAATTTTCCGGGCCATCAAATACGACTTAATGAACCATAGTAACAACCCCGCCATGATCGTTCCTCATTTTTTGCATTTTTCGGCCAAACAACTAGAATTCCGCGTGATTCCCATATTTTTGTGTGTTATAGCCCACGCCTTCCGAGTGGTCCCGGGACCTCCTGACCCCGATCGCCTCATATTTTTCCGGACTATCAAATACAACCTAAGGAACCATAGTATCCGCCCCGCCATGATCGTTCCTCATTTTTTGCGTTTTTCGGCCAAACAACTAGCATTCCGCGCTATTCCCATATTTTCGTGTCCTATAGCCCACGCCTTCCAAGTGAACCCGGGAACTCCGGACCCCTATCGCCTAAAATATTTCCGGACTATCAAATACGACCTAAGGAACCATAGTCACCGCCCAGCCATGATCATTCCTCATTTGTTGCGTTTTTCGGCCAAAAAACTAGAATTCCGCCCGATTACAATATTTTTGTGTGCAACCCACCCTTCCAAGTGGTTCCGGGACCCCCGGACCCCGATCACCTAAAATTTTTTCGGGCCGTCAAATACAACTAAGGAACCATAGTAACCGCCCCGCCATCATCATTTCTCATTTTTCGCATTTTTCGGCCAAAAAACTAGAATTTCGCTCGATTACCATATTTTTGTGTGCGCCCACGCATTCCGAGTGGGCCGGTCCGCGGGACTCGGATCGCTTAAAATTTTTTCGGGCCATCAATTAGGACCTAATGAACCATAGTCACCGCCTCGCCATGATCCTTCCTCATTTTTTGCATTTTTTGGCCAAAAAAAGAATTCCGCCCGATTCCCATATTTTTGTATGCTATCGCCCACGCCTTCCGAGTTGGTCGGGCCCCCCGGAGCCGGATCACCTAAAAATTTTTCGGACTATCAAATACGACCTAAGGAACCATAGTCACCGGCCCGCCATGATCGTTCCTAGTCTTTTGCGTTTTTCAGCCAAAAAACTAGAATTCCGCGCGATTTCCATATTTTCGTGTGCTTTAGCCCACGCCTTCCAAGGGGTCCAGGGAACCCCGAACCCCGATCGCCTAAAAATTTTCCGGGTCATCAAATACGACTTAAGGAACCATAGTAACCACCCCACCATGATCGTTCCTCATTTTTTGCGTTTTTCGGCCAAACAACTAGAATTCCGCGCGATTCCCATATTTTTGTTTGTTATAGCCCACGCCTTCCGAGTGGTCCTGGGACCTCCTGACCCCTATCGCCAAATATTTTTACGGACTATCAAATACGACCTAAGGAACCATAGTATCTGCCCCGCCATGATCGTTCCTCATTTTTTCCGTTTTTCGGCCAAACAACTAGAATTCCGCGCGATTTCCATATTTTCGTGTGCTTTAGCCCACGCCTTCCAAGGGGTCCCGGGAATCCCGAACCCCAATCGCCTAAAAATTTTCCGGGCCATCAAATACGATCTAAGGAACCATAGTAACCTCCCCGCCATGATCGTTCCTCATTTTTTGCGTGTTTCGGCCAAACAACTAGAATTCCGCGCGATTCCCATATTTTTGTGTGCTATTGCCCACGCCTTCCGAGTGGGTCGGGCCCCCGGAGCCGGATCGCCTAAATATTTTCCGGACTATCAAATACGACCTAAGGAACCATAGTCACCGCCCCGCCATGATCGTTCCTAGTCTTTTGCGTTTTTCAGCCAAAAAACTAGAATTCCGCGCGATTTCCATATTTTCGTGTGCTTTAGCCCACGCCTTCCAAGGGGTCCCGGGAACCCCGATCGCCTAAAAATTTTCCGGGCCATCAAATATGACTTAAGGAACCATAGTAACAACCCCGCCATGATCGTTCCTCATATTTTTCGTTTTTCGGCCAAACAACTAGAATTCCGCGCGATTCTCATATTTTTGTTTGTTATAGCCCACGCCTTCCGAGTGGTCCCGGGACCTCCTGACCCCTATCGCCAAATATTTTTCCGGACTATCAAATACGACCTAAGGAACCATAGTATCCGCCCCGCCATGATCGTTCCTCATTTTTTGCGTTTTTCGGCCAACCAACTAGAATTCCGCGCGATTTCCATATTTTCGTGTGCTTTAGCCCACGCCTTGCAAGGGGTCCCGGGAATCCCGAACCCCGATCGCCTAAAAATTTTCCGGGCCATCAAATACGACCTAAGGAACCATAGTAACCTCCCCGCCATGATCGTTCCTCATTTTTTGCGTTTTTCGGCCAAACAACTAGAATTCCGCGCGATTCCCATATTTTTGTGTGCTATTGCCCACGCCTTCCGAGTGGGCCGGGCCGCCGGACTCGGATGGCCTAAAAAATTTTCGGGCCATCAATTAGGACCTGATGAACCATAGTCACCGCCTTGCCATGATCGTTCCTCATTTTTTGCATTATTCGGCCAAACAACTAGAATTCCGCGCGATTCCCATATTTTTGTGTGTTATAGCCCACGCCTTCCGAGTGGTCCCGGGACCTCCTGACCCCTATCGCCTAATATTTTTCCGGACTATCAAATACAACCTAAGGATCCATAGTATCCGCCCCGCCATGATCGTTCCTCATTTTTTGCGTTTTTCGGCCAAACAACTAGCATTCCGCGCGATTCCCATATTTTCGTGTCCTATAGCCCACGCCTTCCAAGTGAACCCGGGAACTCCGGACCCCTATCGCCTAAAATTTTTCCGGACTATCAAATATGACCTAAGGAACCATAGTCACCGCCCAGCCATGATCATTCCTCATTTGTTGCGTTTTTCGGCCAAAAAACTAGAATTCCGCCCGATTACAATATTTTTGTGTGCAGCCCACCCTTCCAAGTGGTTCCGGGACCCCCGGACCCCGATCGCCTAAAATTTTTCCGGGCCGTCAAATACAACTAAGGAACCATAGTAACCGCCCCGCCATCATCGTTTCTCATTTTTTGCATTTTTCTGCCAAAAAACTAGAATTACGCCCGATTCCCATATTTTCGTGTGCTATACCCATGCCTTCCAAGTGGTCCGGGGAGCCGCGGACCCCGATCGCCTAAAATTTTTCCGGACTATCAAATACGACCTAAGGTACCATAGTCACCGCCCCACCATGATCGTTCCAAATGCTTTGCATATTTCGGCCAAAAACTAGAACTTCGCGCGATTTGCATATTTTAGTGTGCTATAGCTTACGCCTTCCGAGTGGTCCCGGGAGCCGTGGACCCCGATTGCCTAAAATTTTCCGGGCCATCAAATACGACCTAAGGAACCATAGTCACCGCCCCGATATGATCGTTCCTCATTTATTGCGTTTTTCGTCCAAAAAACTAGAATTTCGCTCGATTACCATATTTTTGTGTGCGCCCACGCATTCCGAGTGGGCCGGGCCGCCGGACTCGGATCGCTTAAAATTTTTTCGGGCCATCAATTAGGACCTAATGAACCATAGTCACCGCCTCGCCATGATCCTTCCTCATTTTTTGCAGTTTTTGGCCAAAAAACTAGAATTCCGCCCGATTCCCATATTTTTGTATGCTATCGCCCACGCCTTCCGAGTGGGTCGGGCCCCCGGAGCCGGATCGCCTAAAAATTTTCCGGACTATCAAATACGACCTAAGGAACCATAGTCACCGCCCCGCCATGATCGTTCCTAGTCTTTTGCGTTTTTCAGCCAAAAACTAGAATTCCGCGCGATTTCCATATTTTCGTGTGCTAAATTTAGCTCACGCCTTCCAAGGGGTCCCGGGAACCCCGAACCCCGATCGCCTAAAAATTTTCTGGGCCGTCAAATACGACCTAAGGAACCATAGTAACCACCCCGCCATGATCGTTCCTCATTATTTGCGTTTTTCGGCCAAACAACTAGAATTCCGCGCGATTCCCATATTTTTGTTTGTTATAGCCCACGCCTTCCGAGTGGTCCCGGGACCTCCTGACCCCTATCGCCAAGTATTTTTCTGGACTATCAAATACGACCTAAGGAACCATAGTATCCGCCTCGCCAGGATCGTTCCTCATTTTTTGCGTTTTTCGGCCAAACAACTAGAATTCCGCGCGATTCCCATATTTTTGTGTGTTATAGCCCACACCTTCCGAGTGGTCCCGGGACATCCGGACCCCTATCGCCTAAAATTTTTCCGGACTATCAAATATGACCTAAGGAACCATAGTATCCGCCCCGCCATGATCGTTCCTCATTTTTTGTGTTTTTCGGCCAAACAACTAGAATTCCGCGCGATTCCCATATTTTTGTGTGTTATAGCCGACACCTTCCGAGTGGTCCCGGGACCTCCGGACCCCTATCGCCTAAAATTTTTCCGGACTATCAAATATGACCTAAGGAACCATAGTATCCGCCCCGCCATGATCGTTCCTCATTTTTTGCGTTTTTCGGCCAAACAACTAGAATTCCGCGCGATTCCCATATTTTTATGTGTTATAGCCCACACGTTCCGAGTGGTCCCGGGACCTCCGGACCCCTATCGCTTAAAATTTTTCTGGACTATCAAATATGACCTAAGGAACCATAGTAACCACCCCGCCATGATCGTTCCTCATTTTTTGCGTTTTTCGGCCAAACAACTAGAATTTCGCGCCATCCCATATATTTGTGTGTTATAGCCCACGCCTTCCGAGTGGTCCCGGGTCTCCGGACCCCTATCGCCTAAAATTTTTCCGGACTATCAAATAAGACCTAAGGAATCATAGTCACCGCCCAGCCATGATCGTTCCTAGTTTTTTCTGTTTTTCGGCCAAAAAACTAGAATTTCGCGCGATTCCCATATTTTCGTGTCCTATAGCCCACTCCTTTGAAGTGAACCCGGGAACTCCGGACCCCTATCGCCTAAAATTTTTCCGGACTAACAAATACGACCTAAGAAACCATAGTCACCGCCCAGCCATGATAATTCCTCATTTGTTGCATTTTTCGACCAAAAACTAGAATTCCGCCCGATTACAATATTTTTGTGTGCTATTGCCCACCCTTCCAAGTGGTTCCGGGACCCCCGGACCCCGATCGCCTAAAAATTTTCCAGTCCATCAAATACGACCTAAGGAACTATAGTAACCACCCCGCCATCATCGTTTCTCATTTTTTGCATTTTTCGGCCAAAAAATTAGAATTACGCCCGATTCCCATATTTTCGTGTGCTATACCCACGCCTTCCAAGTGGTCCGGGGAGCCGCGGACCCCGAACGCCTAAAATTTTTCCGGACTATCAAATACGACCTAAGAAACCATTGTCACCGCCCCACCATGATCGTTCCAAATGCTTTGCATTTTTCGGCCAAAAAATTAGAACTCCGTGCGATTTGCATATTTTAGTGTGCTACAGCTTACGCCTTCCGAGTGGTCCCGGGAGCCCCGAACCCCGATCGCCTAAAAATTTTCCGGGGAATCAAATACGACCTAAGGAACCATAGTAACCACCCCGCCATGATCGTTCCTCATATTTTGCATTTTTCGGCCAAACAACTAGCATTCCGCGCGATTCCCATATTTTCGTGTGTTATAGCCCACGCCTTCCAAGTGGTCCCGGGACCTCCTGACCCCTATCGCCTAATATTTTTTCGGACTATCCAATATGACCTAAGGAACCATAGTATCCGCCCCACCATGATCGTTCCTCATTTTTTGCGTTTTTCGGCCAAACAACTAGAATTCCGCGCGATTCCCATATTTTTGTTTGTTATAGCCCACGCCTTCCGAGTGGTCCCGGGACCTCCTGACCCCTATCGCCAAGTATTTTTCCGGACTATCAAATACCACCTAAGGAACCATAGTATCCGCCCCGCCAGGATCGTTCCTCATTTTTTGCGTTTTTCGGCCAAACAACTAGAATTCCGCGCGATTCCCATATTTTTGTGTGTTATAGCCCACACCTTCCGAGTGGTCCCGGGACCTCCGGACCCCTATCGCCTAAAATTTTTCCGGACTATCAAATATGACCTAAGGAACCATAGTATCCGCCGCGCCATGATCGTTCCTCATTTTTTGCGTTTTTCGGCCAAACAAATAGAATTCCGCGCGATTCCCATATTTATGTGTGTTATAGCCCACACCTTCCGAGTGGTCCCGGGACCTCCGGACCCCTATCGCCTAAAATTTTTTCGGACTATCAAATATGACCTAAGGAACCATAGTATCCTCCCCTCCATGATCGTTCCTCATTTTTTGCGTTTTTCGGCCAAACAACTAGAATTCCGCGCGATTCCAATATTTTTGTGTGTTATAGCTCACGACTTCCGAGTGGTCCCGGGATCTCCTGACCCCTATCGCCTAATATTTTTTCGGACTATCAAATATGACCTAAGGAACCATAGTATCTGCCCCGACATGATCGTTCCTCATTTTTTGCGTTTTTCGGCCAAACAACTAGAATTCCGCGCGATTCCCATATTTTTGTTTGTTATAGCCCACGCCTTCCGAGTGGTCCCGGGACCTCCTGACCCCTATCGCCAAGTATTTTTCCGGACTATCAAATATCACCTAAGGAACCATAGTATCCGCCCCGCCAGGATCGTTCCTCATTTTTTGCATTTTTCGGCCAAACAACTAGAATTCCGCGCGATTCCCATATTTTTGTGTGTTATAGCCCACACGTTCCGAGTGGTCCCGGGACCTCCGGACCCCTATCGCCTAAATTTTTTTCGGACTATCAAATACGACCTAAGGAACCATAGTCACCGCCCAGCCATGATCATTCCTCATTTGTTGCGTTTTTCGACCAAAAAACTAGAATTCCGCCCGATTACAATATTTTTGTGTGCTATTGCCCACCCTTCCAAGTGGTTCCGGGACCCCCGGACCCCGATCGCCTAAAATTTTTCCGGGCCGTCAAATACGACCTAAGGAACCATAGTAACCACCCCGCCATCATCGTTTCTCATTTTTTGCATTTTTCGGCCAAAAACTAGAATTACGCCCGATTCCCATATTTTCGTGTGCTATACCCACGCCTTCCAAGTGGTCCGGGGAGCCGCGGACCCCGATCGCCTAAAATTTTTCCGGACTATCAAATACGACCTAAGGTACCATAGTCACCGCCCCACCATGATCGTTCCAAATGCTTTGCATTTTTCGGCCAAAAAACTAGAACTCCGCGCGATTTGCATATTTTAGTGTGCTATAGCTTACGCCTTCCGAGTGGTCTCGGGAGCCGTGGACCCCGATCGCCTAAAATTTTCCGGGCCATCAAATACGACCTAAGGAACCATAGTCACCGCTCCGCCATGATCGTTCCTCATTTATTGCGTTTTTCGGCCAATAAACTAGAATTTCGCTCGATTACCATATTTTTGTGTGCGCCCAAGCCTTCCGAGTGGGCCGGGCCGCCGGACTCGGATCGCCTAAAAAATTTTCGGGCCATCAATTAGGACCTAAGGAACCATATTCAGTGCCTCGCCATGATCGTTCCTAGTCTTTTGCGTTTTTCAGCCAAAAAACTATAATTCCACGCGATTTCCATATTTTCGTGTGCTTTAGCCCAACGCCTTCCAAGGGGTCCCGGGAACCCCGAACCTCGATCGCCTAAAAATTTTCCGGGAATTCAAATATGACCTAAGGAACCATAGTAACCACCCCACCATGATCGTTCCTCATTTTTTGCGTTTTTCGGCCAAACAACTAGAATTCCGCGCGATTCCCATATTTTTGTGTGTTATAGCCCACGCCTTCCGAGTGGTCCCGGGACCTCCTGACCCCTATCGCCTAAAATTTTTCCGGACTATCAAATACGACCTAAGGAACCATAGTATCCGCCCCGCCATGATCGTTCCTCATTTTTTGCGTTTTTCGGCCAAACAACTAGAATTCCGCGCGATCCCATATTTTTGTGTGTTATAGCCCACGCCTTCCGATTGGTCCCGGGACCTCCTAACCCCTATCGCCTAAAATTTTTCCGGACTATCAAATACGACCTAAGGAACCATAGTATCCGCCCCGCCATGATCGTCCCTCATTGTTTGCGTTTTTCGGCCAAATAACTAGAATTTCGCGCGATTCCCATATTTTTGTGTGTTATAGCCCACGCCTTCCGAGTGGTCCCGGGACCTCCGGACCCCTATTGCCTAAGATTTTTCCGGACTATCAAATAAGACCAAAGGAACCATAGTCACCGCCCTGCCAAGATCTTTCCACATTTTTTGCATGTTACTGAAAAAGACCTAAAATTTCGCCCGATTCCCATATTTTCGTGTGCTATACCCACGCATTCCGAGTGGTCCCAAGAGCCGCGGACCCCGATCGCCTAAAATTTTTCCGGGCAATCAAATACGACCTAAGGAACCATAGTATCCGCCCCGCCATGATCCTCCTTATTTTTTGCGTTTTATGGCCAAACAACTAGAATTACGCGCGATTCCCACATTTTTGTGTGTTATAGCCCACACGTTCCGAGTGGTCCCGGGACCTCCGGACCCCTATCGCCTAAAATTTTTTCGGACTATCAAATACGACCTAAGGAACCATAGTCACCGCCCAGCCATGATCATTCCTCATTTGTTGCATTTTTCGACCAAAAAACTAGAATTCCGCTGGATTATAATATTTTTGTGTGCTATTGCCCACCCTTCCAAGTGGTTCCGGGACCCCCGGACCCCGATCGCCTAAAATTTTTCCGGGCCGTCAAATACGACCTAAGGAACCATAGTAACCACCCCGCCATCATCGTTTCTCATTTTTTGCATTTTTCGGCCAAAAAACTAGAATTACGCCCGATTCCCATATTTTCGTGTGCTATACCCACGCCTTCCAAGTGGTCCGGGGAGCCGCGGACCCCGATCGCCTAAAATTTTTCCGGACTATCAAATACAACCTAAGGTACCATAGTCACCGCCCCACCATGATCGTTCCAAATGCTTTGCATTTTTCGGCCAAAAAACTAGAACTCCGCGCGATTTGCATATTTTAGTGTGCTATAGCTTACGCCTTCCGAGTGGTCTCGGGAGCCGTGGACCCCGATCGCCTAAAATTTTCCGGGCCATCAAATACGACCTAAGGAACCATAGTCACCGCCCCGCCATGATCGTTCCTCATTTATTGCATTTTTCGGCCAAAAAACTAGAATTTCGCTCGATTACCATATTTTTGTGTGCGCCCACGCCTTCCGAGTGGGCCGGGCTGCCGGACTCGGATCGCCTAAAAAATTTTCGGGCCATCAATTAGGACCTAAGGAACCATATTCAGCGCCTCGCCATGATCGTTCCTAGTCTTTTGCGTTTTTCAGCCAAAAAACTATAATTCCACGCGATTTCCATATTTTCGTGTGCTTTAGCCCACGCCTTCCAAGGGGTCCCGGGAACCCCGAACCCCGATCGCCTAAAAATTTTCCGGGAAATCAAATATGACCTAAGGAACCATAGTAACCACCCCGCCATGATCGTTCCTCATTTTTTGCGTTTTTCGGCCAAACAACTAGAATTCCGCGCGATTCCCATATTTTTGTGTGTTATAGCCCACGCTACCTCCTGACCCCTATCGCCTAAAATTTTTCCGGACTATCAAATACGACCTAAGGAACCATAGTATCCGCCCCGTCATGATTGTTCCTCATTTTTTGCGTTTTTCGGCCAAACAACTAGAATTCCGCGTGATCCCATATTTTTGTGTGTTATAGTCCACGCCTTCCGATTGGTCCCGGGACCTCCTAGCCCCTATCGCCTAAAATTTTTCCGGACTATCAAATACGACCTAAGGAACCATAGTATCCGCCCCGCCATGATCGTTCCTCATTGTTTGCGTTTTTCGGCCAAACAACTAGAATTCCGCGCGATTCCCATATTTTTGTGTGTTATAGCCTACGCCTTCCGAGTGGTCCCGGGACCTCCGGAACCCTATCGCCTAAGATTTTTCCGGACTATCAAATAAGACCAAAGGAACCATAGTCACCGCCCTGCCAAGATCTTTCCACATTTTTTGCATGTTACTGAAAAAGACCTAGAATTTCGCCCGATTCCCATATTTTCGTGTGCTATACCCACGCATTCCGAGTGGTCCCAAGAGCCGCGGACCCCGATCGCCTAAAATTTTTTCGGGCAATCAAATACGACCTAAGGAACCATAGTATCCGCCCTGCCATGATCGTTCCTTATTTTTTGCGTTTTTCGGCCAAACAACTAGAATTACGCGCGATTCCCACATTTTTGTGTGTTATAGCCCACACCTTCCGAGTGGTCCCGGGACCTCCGGACCCCTATCGCCTAAAATTTTTCCGGACTATCAAATACGACCTAAGGAACCATAGTGACCGCCCAGCCATGATCATTCCTCATTTGTTGCATTTTTCGGCCAAAAAACTAGAATTTCGCCCGATTACAATATTTTTGTGTGCTATTGCCCACCTTTGCAAGTGGTTTCGGGACCCCCGGACCCCGATCGCCTAAAAATTTTCCGGGCCATCAAATACGACCTAAGGAACCATAGTAACCGCCCCGCCATCATCGTTTCTCATTTTTTGCATTTTTCGGCAAAAAAACTAGAATTACGCCCGATTCCCATATTTTCGTGTGCTATACCCGCGCTTTCCAAGTGGTCCGGGGAGCCGCGAACCCAGATCGCCTAAAATTTTTCCGGACTATCAAATACGACCTAAGGTACTATAGTCACTGCCCCACCATGATCGTTCCAAATGCTTTGCATTTTTCGGCCAAAAAACTAGAACTCCGCGCGATTTGCATATTTTAGTTTGCTATAGCTTACGCCTTCCGAGTGGTCCCGGGAGCCGTGGACCCCGATCGCCTAAAATTTTCCGGGCCATCAAATACGACCTAAGGAACCATATTCACCGCCCCGCCATGATCTTCCTCATTTATTGTGTTTTTCGGCCAAAAAACTAGAATTTCGCTCGATTACCATATTTTTGTGTGCTATTGCCCACGCCTTCCGAGTGGGCCGGGCCACCGGACTCGGATCGCCTAAAATTTTTCCGGGCCATCAATTAGGACCTAAGGAGCCATAGTCACTGCCTCGCCATGATCGTTCCTCATTTTTTGCATTTATTGGCCAAAAAACTAGAATTTCGCCCGATTCCCATATTTTTGTGTGCTATCGCCCACGCCTTCCGAGTGGGTCAGGGCCCCCGGAGCCGGATCGCCTAAAAATTTTTCGGACTATTAAATACGACCTAAGGAACCATAGTCACCGCCATGCTTTGCGTTTTTCATGCAAAGCATTTGGAATGATCATGGCGGGGCGGTAACTATGGTTCCTTAGGTCGTATTTGATGGCCCGGAAAATTTTAGGCGATCGGGGTCCACGGCTCCCGGGACCACTCGGAAGGCGTAAGCTATAGCACACGAAAATATGGTAATCGGGCGAAATTCTAGGTCTTTTTCAGTAACATGCAAAAAATGTGGAAAGATCTTGGCAGGGCGGTGACTATGATTCCTTTGGTCTTATTTGATAGTCCGGAAATATATTTGGCGATAGGGGTCCGTAGGTCCCGGGACCACTCGGAAGGCGTGGGCTATAACACACAAAAATATAGGAATCGCGCGGAATTCTAGTTGTTTGGCCGAAAAACGCAAAAATGAGGAACGATCATGGCGGGGTGGTTACTATGGTTCCTTAGATCGTATTTGATGGCCCAGAAAAATTTTAGGCGATCGGGGTTCGGGGTTCCCAGGACCCCTTGGAAGGCGTGGGCTTTCACGAAAATATGGAAATCGCTCGGAATTCTAGTTTTTTGGCTGAATAACACAAAAGACTAGGAACGATCATGGCGGGGCGGTGACTATGGTTCCTTAGGTCGTCTTTGATAGTCCGAAAAATTTTTAGGCGATCCGGCTCCGGGGGGGCCCGACCCACTCGGAAGGCGTGGGCGATAGTACACAAAAAGATGGGAATCGGGCGGAATTCTAGTTTTTTGGATAAAAAATGCAAAAAATGAGGAACGATCATGGCAAGGTGGTGACTATGGTTCCTTAGGTCCTAATTGATGGCCCGAAAATTTTTAGGCGATCCGAGTTCGGCGGCCCGGCCCACTCGGAAGGCGCAAGCTATAGCACACAAAAATATGCAAATCGCGTGGAGTTCTAGTTTTTTGGCCGAAGAATGCAAAGCATTTGGAACGATCATGGTGGGGCGGTGACTATGGTACCTTAGGTCGTATTTTATAGTCCGGAAAATTTATAGGCGATCGGGGTCCGCGGCTCCCCGGACCACTTGGAAGGCGTGGGTATAGCACACGAAAATATGGGAATCAGGCGTAATTCTAGTTTTTTGGCCGAAAAATGCAAAAAATCAGAAACTATCATGGCTGGGCGGTGACTATGGTTCCTTAGGTCTTATTTGATAGTCCGGAAAAATTTTAGGCGATAGGAGTCCGTAGACCCAGGACCACTCGGAAGGCGTGGGCTATAACACAAAAAAATATGGGAATCGCGCGAAATTCTAGTTGTTTGGCCGAAAAACGCAAAAAATGAGGAACGATCATGGCGGGGCGGATACTATGGTTCCTTAGGTCATATTTGATAGTCCGGAAAAATTTTAGGCGATAGGGGTCAGGAGGTCCCGGGACCACTCGGAAGGCGTGGGCTATAACACACAAAAATATGGGAATCGCGCGGAATTCTAGTTGTTTGGCCGAAAAACGCAAAAAATGAGGAACGATCATGGCGGGGTGGTTACTATGGTTCCTTAGATCGTATTTGATGGCCCGGAAAATTTTTAGGCGATCGGGGTTCGGGGTTCCCGGGACCCCTTGGAAGGCGTGGGCTAAAGCACCCGAAAATATGGAAATCGCGCGGAATTCTAGTTTTTTGGCTGAATAACACAAAAGACAAGGAACGATCATGGCGGGGCGGTGACTATGGTTCCTTAGGTCGTATTTGATAGTCCGGAAAATTTTTAGGCGATCAGGCTCCGGGGGCCTGACCCACTCGGAAGGCGTGGGCGATAGCACACAAAAATATGGGAATCGGGCGGAATTCTAGTTTTTTGGCCAAAAAATGCAAAAAATGAGGAACGATCATGGCGAGGCGGTGACTATGGTTCCCTAGGTCGTAATTGATGGCCCGAAAAGTTTTTAGGCGATCCGAATCCGGCGGCCCGGCCCATTCGGAAGGCGTGGGCCCACACAAAAATATGGTAATCGAGCGGAATTCTAGTTTTTTGGCCGAAAAACGCAATAAATAAGGAACGATCATGGCATGGCGGTGACTATGGTTCCTTAGGTCGTATTTGATGGCCCGGAAAATTTTAGGCGATCGGGGTCCACGGCTCCAGGGACCACTCGGAAGGCGTAAGCTATAGCACACGAAAATATGCAAATCGCGCGGAGTTCTAGTTTTTTGGCCAAAAAATACAAAGCATTTGGAACGATCATGGTTGGGCGGTGACTATGGTACCTTAGGTCGTATTTGATAGTCCGGAAAAATATTAGGCGATAGGGGTCCTGAGACCCGGGACCACTCGGAAGGCGTGGGCTATAACACACAAAAATATGGGAATCGCACGGAATTCTAGTTATTTGGCCGAAAAACGCAAAAAATGAGGAACGATCATGGCTGGGCGGTGACTATGGTTCCTTAGGTCTTATTTGATAGTCCGGAAAAATTTTAGGCGATAGGGGTCCGGAGACCCGGGACCACTCGGAAGGCGTGGGCTATAACACAAAAAAATATGGGATCGCGCGAAATTCTAGTTGTTTGGCCGAAAAACGCAAAAAATGAGGAACGATCATGGCGGGGTGGTTACTATGCTTCCTTATGTCATATTTGATGGCCCGGAAAATTTTTAGGCGATCGGGGTTCGGGGTTCCCGGGACCCCTTGGAAGGCGTGGGCTAAAGCACACGAAAATATGGAAATCGCGCGGAATTCTAGTTTTTTGGCTGAAAAACGCAAAAGACTAGGAACGATCATGGCGGGGCAGTGACTATGGTTCCTTAGGTCGTATTTGATAGTCCAGAAAATTTTTAGGCGATCCGGCTCCGGGGGCCCGACCCACTCGGAAGGCGTGGGCGATAGCACACAAAAATATTGGAATCGGGCGGAATTCTAGTTTTTTGGCCAAAAAATCCAAAAACTGAGGAACGATCATGGCGAGGTGGTGACTATGGTTCCTTAGGTCCTAATTGATGGCCCGAACATTTTTTAGGCGATCCGAGTCCGGCGGGCCGGCCCACTCGGAAGGGTGGGCAATAGCACACAAAAATATTGTAATCGGGCGGAATTCTAGTTTTTTGGCCGAAAAACGCAACAAATGAGGAATGATCATGGCTGGGCGGTGACTATGGTTCCTTAGGTCGTATTTGATAGTCCGGAAAAATTTTAGGCGATAGGGGTCCGGAGTTCCCGGGTTCACTTGGAAGGCGTGGGCTATAGGACACGAAAATATGGGAATCGCGCGGAATTCTAGTTTTTTGGCCGAAAAATAGAAAAAACTAGGAACGATCATGGCGGGGCGGTGACTATGGTTCCTTAGGTCGTATTTGATAGTTCGGAAAATTTTTAGGTGATCCGGCTCCGGGGGCTCGACCCACTCGGAAGGCGTGGGCGATAGCACACAAAAATATGGGAATCGGGCGGAATTCTAGTTTTTTGGCCAAAAAATGCAAAAATGAGGAACGATCATGGCGAGGCGGTGACTATGGTTCCTTAGGTCCTAATTGATGGCTTGAAAAATTTTTAAGCGATCCGAGCCTGGCGGCCCGGCCCACTCGGAAGGCGTGGGTATTAGCACACAAAAATATGGTAATCGAGCGGAATTCTAGTTTTTTGGCCGAAAAACGCAAAAAATGAGGAACGATCATGGCGGGGAGGATACTATGGTTCCTTAGGTCGTATTTGATAGTCCGGAAAAATTTTAGGCGATAGGGGTCAGGAGGTCCTGGGACCACTCGGAAGGCGTGGGCTATAACACACAAAAATATGGAAATCGCGCGGAATTCTAGTCGTTTGGCCGAAAAACGCAAAAAATGAGGAACGATCATGGCGGGGTGGTTACTATTGTTCCTTAGGTCGTATTTGATGGCCCAAAAAATTTTTAGGCGATCGGGGTTCGGGGTTCCCGGGACCCCTTGGAAGGCGTGGGCTAAAGTACACGAAAATATGAAAATCGCGCAAAATTCTAGTTTTTTGGCTGAAAAACGCAAAAGACTAGGATCGATCATGGCGGGGCAGTGACTATGGTTCCTTAGGTCGTATTTGATAGTCCGGAAAATTTTTAGGCGATCCGGCTCCGGGGGCCCCGACCCACTCGGAAGGCGGTGACTATGGTTCCTTAGGTCTTAATTG
This sequence comes from Nicotiana tomentosiformis, assembly GCF_000390325.3. NCBI lineage: Eukaryota > Viridiplantae > Streptophyta > Magnoliopsida > Solanales > Solanaceae > Nicotiana > Nicotiana tomentosiformis. The sequence goes on along the minus strand of NW_027174745.1, from coordinate 4,218 downwards.
ATGGCCCGAAAAGTTTTTAGGCGATCCGAGACCGGCGGCCTGGCCCACTCGGAAGGCGTGGGCAATAGCACACAAAAATATGGTAATCGAGCGGAATTCTAGTTTTTTGGCCAAAAAACGCAATAAATGAGGAACGATCATGACGGGGCGGTGACTATGGTTCCTTAGGTCATATTTGATGGCCCGAAAAATTTTAGGCGATCGGGGTCCACTGTTACACCCCATATTTTCGTACGTGGAAGTACGCCATAAGTAAATTGATATAAGCTCGGATATGAGATTATTGTGAGACTATAAGTATTATGCTATTTCAAATAAGTGATGAGTAAATTCGTGAAGGTGAGAGGGTAAGCAAATCGAAGAAAATGAATTTCGTCAAAATTTGACATTTTGGGATAAAATACGACCCGAGCTATAATACCCGGTATTTATGGACTTATACCGCACAAGGTACTACATGGCCATGATAGTAAGGTGTATAAGGTATGTAAAAAGTGAGTAGTATTTTAAGTAAGTAAAAAAATAATTCTTAATAAAACAAGCTTAGGATAAGACTTAACCCCCCCTCCCAACGTGGCAAGCCCTCCTAAAATCTCTAATGACTATTCATGAAGATGGTAAGGTGTCATATCTTAAATGAAACTAAGCTTGATATGTGGGGCCACCTAGAGTTAAGAATAACATCTCAAGAAAATCAAAATCATTCCCTACAATCTTACGAAAGAACTTAGCAAGCCTTCTTACAACAAAGATCAAAATCATTCCCTAGAATCTTAAGAAAAAATTTCAACAAACCTTCTTACAACACTTCATAACAAGAACGCTAACACTTCCTACAATTCAAGTTCCTACATGAAACCAAATAATTCCAGTTACAATTCAAGACACTAACAGGCGCTAAACTCCATCCAAAACAAAGCTTCCAACGAAATTCTTGCAACCAAATTCTCCTACAAGGTTTCAACGAAATTCTTGCAACCAAACAATTCCAACGAGAATTGTTAGAACCGTAACAACGTAAAATTTTGCGGTTCTAAAGGAGTACGGTGCAATCTTTTCCAAGAATATTATACGTATTTTTCCGAACTCCAGGTATGTTAAGGCTAAGCCCTTCTTTCATTTTGGCATGATCTCGTAATTACACGAGTTTGATAACGAGGCATAAAGAAAAATTCATATCCCGAAATTTATGTATATTTTCCTAGTTTTGTAAGTTACAATATTATCTTTATTGGAACTTCCTATTCATTTGAGTATTTTCTTTTTCCAGTCAAGAGAGCAGAGAGTTTATATATACAGTATTACAGTATTTTCATTACCATCGAGCCATAATCGATGGGCAGGCCCCTATTGGGCAACCTCTCATCAGATGGTAAGTTATATACCGAGCCTACTGTGGCCGAGCGCCTATGAGCGAGCCCAGTTAGCCGAGATACAGAGCCTAGTATGGCCGAGCGCCTATGAGCGAGCCTACTACGGCAGAGCAGTTATATATATACCGAGTCTTATAAGGCCGGATAACTATTTTACTTACTATATTGAGAGAGTTGAGTCAGTATCAGCAGGTAAGCATATCTTCAGATTATCATTGACTTCCAGTTGCTTTCAGTTATTATATTATCAGTTCAGTTTCAGCTTTCAGTATAGTGCCTTACATACTCGGTACATTATTTCGTACTGATGTCCCTTTTCTGGGGGCACTGTATTTCATGCGTGCAGGTTCAGACAGACAGACGGGTATACCTCTGTTGCCCGAGTTCAGCTTGATCGATAAGCTCCATGCCTTTCGGAGTTGCCGGGTCTAGAGCTTTATGTACATATTGTGTATAAATGTATATATGTTATGAGTAGGTTGGGAAGCTGTTCTGATCACAGTATATCTACCAGTAGAGGCTTGTAGACATATCCTGTCAGTTAGTGCAGCATGTTAGGCTTGTAGGCCTTGTATGTATATTTGGTTGGTTTGTCAGCTGTAGTAATTATGACGATCTTGTCGGCCCAGTTTTATATTTATATTTATTCAGCATTCGCAGTTGTCTTGCAATGTGGCCCATGGCCAAAGTATGACATCATATGTTCAGAGTCCCTTAGTCGCAAGTTGGTACGCAAGGATAGGTGAGGCACCGAGTGCCGGTCTCGCCCCTGGTTCGGGGCGTGACATCCACGGCTCCCGGGACCACTCCGAAAGCGTAAGCTATATAGCACACTAAAATATGCAAATCGCGCGGAGTTCTAGTTTTTTGGCCGAAAAATACAAAGCATTTGGAACGATCATGGTGGGGCGGTGACTATGGTACCTTAAGTCGTATTTGATAGTCCGGAAAATTTTTAGGCGATCGGGGTCCGCGGCTCCCCGGACCACTTGGAAGGCGTGGGTATAGCACACGAAAATATGGGAATCGGGCGTAATTCTAGTTTTTTGGCCGAAAAATGCAAAAAATGAGAAACGATGATGGCGGGGCGGTTACTATGGTTCCTTAGGTCATATTTGACGGCCCGGAAAAATTTTAGGCGATCGGGGTCCGGGGGTACCGGAACCACTTGGAAGGGTGGGCAATAGCACACAAAAACATTGTAATCGGGCGAAATTCTAGTTTTTGGCCGAAAAACGCAACAAATGAGGAATGATCTTGACAGGGAGGTGACTATGGTTCCTTAGGTCTTATTTGATAATCCGGAAAAATATTAGGCGATAGGGGTCCGGAGGTCCCGGGACCACTCGGAAGGTGTGGGCTATAACACACATTAATATGGGAATCGCGCGGAATTCTAGTTGTTTGCCGAAAAATGCAAAAAATAAGGAACGATCATGGCGTGGCGGATACTATGGTTCCTTAGGTCGTATTTGATTGCCTGGAAAAATTTTAGGCGATCGGGGTCCGCGGCTCTTGGGACCACTCGGAATGCGTGGGCAATAGCACACGAAAATATGGGAATCAGGCGAAATTCTAGGTCTTTTTCAGTAACATGCAAAAAATGTGGAAAGATCTTGACAGGGCGGTGACTATGGTACCTTAGGTCTTATTTGATAATCCGGAAAAATATTAGACGATAGGGGTCCGGAGGTCCCGGGACCACTCGGAAGGCGTGGGCTATAACACACAAAAATATGGGAATCGCGCGGAATTCTAGTTGTTTGGCCGAAAAATGCAAAAAATGAGGAACGATCATGGCGGGGCAGATACTATGGTTCCTTAGGTCGTATTTGATAGTCCGAGAAAATTTTAGGCGATAGGGGTCAGGAGGTCCAGGGACCACTCGGAAGGCATGGGCTATAACACACAAAAATATGGGAATCGCGCGGAATTCTAGTTGTTTGGCCGAAAAACGCAAAGAATGAGGAACGATCATGGCGGGGAGGTTACTATGGTTCCTTAGGTCGTATTTGATGGCCCGGAAAATTTTTAGGCGATCGGGGTTCGGGGTTCCCGGGACCCTTTGGAAGGCGTGGGCTAAAGCACACGAAAATATGGAAATCGCGCAAAATTCTAGTTTTTTGGCTGAAAAACGCAAAAGACTAGGAACGATCATGGCGGGGCGGTGACTATGGTTCCTTAGGTCGTATTTGATAGTCCGGAAAATTTTTAGGCGATAGGGGTCCGGAGTTCCCGGGTTCACTTGGAAGGCGTGGGCTATAGGACACGAAAATATGGGAATCGCGCGGAATTCTAGTTTTTTGGCCGAAAAACAGAAAAAACTAGGAACGATCATGGCTGGGCGGTGACTATGGTTCCTTAGGTCTTATTTGATAGTCCGGAAAAATTTTAGGCGATAGGGGTCCGGAGACCCGGGACCACTCGGAAGGCGTGGGCTATATAACACACAAAAATATGGGATCGCGCGGAATTCTAGTTGTTTGGCCAAAAAACACAAAAAATGAGGAACGATCATGGCGGGGCGGATACTATGGTTCCTTAGGTCGTATTTGATAGTCCGAAAAAATTTTAGGCGATAGGGGTCCGGAGGTCCCGGGACCACTCGGAAGGTGTGGGCTATAACACACAAAAATATGGGAATCGCGCGGAATTCTAGTTGTTTGCCGAAAAATGCAAAAAATAAGGAACGATCATGGCGTGGCGGATACTATGGTTCCTTAGGTCGTATTTGATTGCCCGGAAAAATTTTAGGTGATCGGGGTCCGCGGCTCTTGGGACCACTCGGAAGGCGTGGGTAGTAGCACACGAAAATATGGGAATCGGGCGAAATTCTAGGTCTTTT